>NW_021771285.1:33826-35393 GCF_005508785.2 Acyrthosiphon pisum | reverse complement strand
TAATAATATAACACAAATGCATAAAAATGTAGTCAAAGTGAATCAGTAATCACAAATAATTGCGTGAAGTTAAAATATTGCAACATTTGTTATAAGCGTGAATCTGCGTAAAAATAATATAATAATAAACCTAACAGATATAGTTGCTGGCTGAAAATAAATAAACGTTCAAACGAGATACGAGATAACCACGGATACCCAGCTGATCGGTATATCGACGCTGAATAATAAACAAATTTAATTAGGTATTCAGTTTAGCTAAAATAACTGTGTGAACTATATTTAACAATTTTTCTTTTTAGAATTACACGTCGCTTTATATTATATTATATCCTAAATAAACTACAACCGAAAGCGATCACGTTATAATGGAGTTGATGACCATATTATATCAGAAAAATATCGAATATCCAGGAAGTAGGTAAGAATAATAACGAAATTATTAAATCCAGCGATATAATACAATATATACGAATTATAGACCTATATAACTCTCTATCTCTTTCCATACACAAAATATTAAAACAACGTTTTATTGGTTTTTTGAATATACATTTTTTTCTAAAAACCAAGTTAGATTTCGGAAAAATAAATCAACAAAATATGCACTGTTATTAGCTTCGAATTTTATTCATTCTAGTAGGACAATGACAATAATAAGGCAGGTTGTAGGTAATTGGTTTGTAATAATTTATAACAATATGCTTAGTACACCCTAAATTATTAAACAACTTATATAATAAAACATTATAATATACCTATATGTTAACGTAATAACATAGTATAATATAACACAAATGCATAATAATTTAGTCAAAGTGAATCAGTAATCACAGATAATTATGATATACTTATAGTAATAGTTAAAATATTGCGATATTTGTTATAAGCGTGAATTTGCTTAAAAATAATATAATAATAAACCTAACTAGCTGAAAATAAATAAACATTCAAACGCCATAACGACGTTATGATCGACGACGTCGATCGACGTTGAATAATAAACAAATATTATAATTATTTAGTTTAGCTAAAAAAACAATATGTATTATATTTTTTATCTGTATATCCAGTAATTGTGTCACACTAATAAATTATTGGTAAAAAAACAATTTTTTTTTGGAATTTCACGTCGCTTTATAATTTATAATAATATAGTATTCTCCAAAATGGACTACAAGCGAAAGCGATCACATTATAATATATATGGTATTGATGAAGGGACCATATATTAGAAAACTGTCAAATATCTATGAAGTCGTAGGTAAGAATAATACCTAATGAAATTATTAAATTAAGCAATAGTGCTCAATGATCATTGTACTAATTATAGACCTATCTCTCTCTGTCTCTTGTCATACTTATTCAAAATAATTTTAATATAAATAACTTTTTTTCTAAAAACCAAAACAACGAAAGATCCACTGTTATTAGCTTCAAATTGTATTAATTCTAGTAGATATTGACAATGACAATAATAAGTAGTAATTTGGTTTACAACAGAATATAATTATTAAATTACACAGAGATGCAGTTCCCTATCACGACTGTACAACCGAATCATAGA
>NW_021771285.1:32860-33776 GCF_005508785.2 Acyrthosiphon pisum | reverse complement strand
GCTGAAAAAGAGCGTTCTTATGTAGCAGATGAAATCAGCAAAGTAATAGCTACTTGTACCATTAAATACAAATTTGGAAACACTTTTTTATTCAAATTTTCTTTTATAAAATTGAAGTCCTTTATATTATCACCAATAACATTTTTGAACACCGACATTTCGCTTTTCAAATTATTTTTGATAATATTTAATATATCCTGAAAATTGTAAAACATTTTACCATGAAATGTTTTACATTGTAAATACTAAATGGTTTTTATAAATGTATATTATGTACCTAACCTACCTTATAATGTTCAACCAAGAATGAGCTTCCTTCATAATCTAATTGCATTAGATTATCAGCAGAAGTAGCAAGGCGTAAACTTTCTTTGGAAAATCGTATTTTCATGTTGCAAATAATTGAGTCCATAATGACATAGAAGGCGTTTAATTTCTAATATTCTTGTTTATCTGAATCTCGTCATCACTTAAAAAATTGTTAGTCTGTTCTGCGGCAGTTGAAACATTTACATCATAGTCACTTAAGAAAGTAGGTTCTTTTCTGAGTCTTTTTAATCCTGTTAATATCATAAAACTGTATTTTCTTCATTTAAACTGATGTATAATAATATTATAGTGTAAATTGTTACCTTGTAATGGAATATTAATAGAAATATTATATTTAAAACAAAATTGTTTGATATCATTCCAAAGTTTAGAAAAATGTTCAGCGCTTGGGATTATTTTCGAGCGTTGAAATTATTCCTTTTATCAAATTACCCGATCGGCCCAGAGTTGTTTCTTTTTACTGAAGCTGAGTACTCAATATATGTATGGGACTGAAGAATCTCAAGTAATATAAATAAATATAAATAAATTTAAATTACTTATTGTTTCACGGACTCATGTAATGAAATAGGTACAAAACATTAAA
>NW_021771285.1:29743-30887 GCF_005508785.2 Acyrthosiphon pisum | reverse complement strand
GACCAACCTTTATTCAAACATAATTCTTGGTAAGGTAATCCCAAAATAACCCCATAAGGGATTACTTGCTAAATCGCTGTGTAATTGGAGTGAAATTATTATTACACACATTTGTTGTTGAAGGAATTCATATTTATAATTTCATAATAGAATGAGCCGTCCCATGTGGTGTACTAAAATAGGTTATAAATGTATTAGTAGGTATTACAAATGTGAATATACATATATTTATTTAGGAAATAAGTAGGTAGTAGGAAAGACTGTTAACTGTTCACTTTCCTTGTTAAATTGTATTTATTATACCTAAGCTCTAATTTAATAAGTTATAACAAATATTATACGAGTAAACATAATATATTTGTATATAAATAACATTCCACTATTAATTGGCTATAACTACACTTACCCATTTGTTGTATTTAAATAATTATATCGTATAATGATTACTTTCAAGTGCTAGGTACTACATTATCTAACTGAAAACGAATTACCTACCTAAACTTGAATGTTCCAAACTAAACTTCGTTGTATTTAAATCGTATAACGTATTATTTTTAAGCTGTAGATCTTATAAGGTAGGTAACTGAAAAACGAAATAAACATTTTAAATAAAAGTCTCGAACAAAATATTATACATTTATACTACCGAGATTATGAATTATGATTTCCGATCTACGGACTGAAAATTCGCGAGCGCCGACCGTTATGGCGCGGGCCACAGATATCAGCTATTATCTATATCTTCGACCATATCACAGAATATAACAGAATATATATTATAGAATATAAATTACACAGAGGTGCCGTTCCCTATCAAGACCGTATAACCGAATCATAGAGTAATAATATAGTCCATTATTATTTATTATATTAATTAGTATTAATTAATTGTACCTACATTAAGTTTAGGTGATGTATACTTCTATAAATTATAATATAAATATCTTATAATATTATAATGGTACCTACCTAATAAATTATGTTAAATTTCAATTAGTGCCAGTTTTGGTATGCTATTCCTAAAACTTTAAAGTATACCTATATTTTTTTCACTCAATATTTTAAAACATTACATAAATGTTTAACTGCCACAATTTTAAAACTGATTTTTAAACTACGATTTACGGCGACATTATTATGGCTC
>NW_021771285.1:26739-28574 GCF_005508785.2 Acyrthosiphon pisum | reverse complement strand
CAATGTACCTATTAATAATATATAAGCTTGGTTACATAAACATTTTCTAGAACTGAATATTAAAAAATCTAAATATGCGTTTTTTAGTAGAAAATTTCGAATAAAAATATCACCGTAGATACATCATTTTAGATGCTTGAATGATTTATAAATTTATAAATGTTTTTAATTAAAAAAATTATATATATTTTTTCATCTATTAGTTAACTCTTAGGTAGGCAAATCGTTAGGAAAGCCAATGTTAAATAAACAAATTAAAATTAGATAGGTAAATAGATGGGTATAAGTAAAAAAAAATAAACACAAAGATTTCTTTATGTGTAATATGTGTATATAGTTTAATATTATTTTTACTTATAGTAAAATGTGTTTACTGTATATAATTAGTACATTGAATTATTGAAATAATTTAGTAGTTATGATTGTTTGAGGTTGTGGATTTGGATTTGTTTATTGTAATAACAAAGAGATTTTTTATTATGTCACACTGACGATTTTTACATTTTATTTAACAACAAAAGAGAATATACACTGTTATGATTTTAAAACGATAAAAGTACGGAGTGAAAGTGCGCATGACGGGGTGTTGGAACTTACCGAACGGTATGACAGTCGGTGCAATGCCAGAATACTCCGACTATTGCCCCATAGACTGCGGCAGATATATGGTCAGTGCAATGCCGGAATACTCTGACTATTGCACTATTGACCGATATAAATACCGTCCGATAAGTTCGGGTGCTTTCACCTGAAATGCGCAAGTCTGCCCGGGTGGGTCTTGCTACAGATCAGGTGAAAGACTGGTACTCGGTTGTCGGTCGTGCGGCCTTTTATATGCGGTCTATCGGCGATTATTTTAGCCGGTCTCGTGTTCTGTGACAGACTGGCAATCGTCGGTACCGTGTTCTGTGACAGAAACCCGAAACCGCAAAAGTGCAATCGCCGATAGACGCATAAATAATAATTAATTTATATAATTAAGAAAGGACGTATTAATTTTAATAACATTAGCTACGATAAGCATGATAAGGTTGAGATTGACGGGAGGGCAGTGGTGTGCTTAATTATCTTCGCAACTGTGTGTGTGAACAATGATAATAATATATACTATACCTATAAACTAAAAAATAAAATAGAAAATGAAAAAATATATATTTATTTATTATTATCTATTGCATAAAAATGCAGTCAAAGTGAATCACAGATAATTACGTGAATTTAAAATATTTCAATATTTGTTATAGGTAAGCGTGAATCGGCCTAAAAATAATATTATAATAATAAAAATACTAAAAGGTACGTAACTGATTGTTACTGGCTGAAAATAAATAAATATTCAAACGAGATAACCACGGATACCCAGCCGGCCGGTATATCGACGCTGAATAATAAACAAATTTGATTATTTAGTATAGCTTAAAAAAAAACAGTGTGCACTATATTTAACAATTTTTTTTTTGGAATTTCGCGTCGATTTATATTTATCTCCAAAATAAACTACAACCGAAAGCGACCACGTTATAATGGAGGTGATGACCATCAGTGCTCGACTTGGGGGGGGACGCAGGGGGACGGAGTACCCCAACTAATTTTTCAGAAATTTTAGCGTACCCCTACTCTCATTTTGAAGAGGCACGCACGGGACGCTGCATCATTCTGCATTTTTATCAAAATGCGCGTGATCAAATCATAATTTTTCTTACCATAGATTTAATAATTATTTATATATTTTGTATTATTATTTAATCAATTACCTTTAAAATATTATTATTTAAGATAATAAAGAACAAACCTATGATAAATTATGGAACTATTTAAATAACTAGGTAGTTAAA
>NW_021771285.1:25538-26639 GCF_005508785.2 Acyrthosiphon pisum | reverse complement strand
ACTCAAAAGTAACTAAATAAAACCAGTCATTTAACTACCTATTTATTTAAATAGTCCATAATTTATCATAAGGTTTGTTCTTTATTATCTTAAATAATAATATTTTAAAGGTAATTGATTAAATAATAATACAAAATATATAAATAATTATTAAATCTATGGTAAGAAAAATTATGATTTGATCACGTGCATTTTGATAAAAATGCAGAATGATGCAGCGTCCCTCTTCAAAATGAGAGTAGGGGTACGCTAAAATTTCTGAAAAATTAGTTGGGGTACTCCGTCCCCCTGCGCCCCCCCCCCCAAGTCGAGCACTGATTATACCTATCCATATTTTTTACACTATCATCCCTAGCAATGTACTTTAAAAAAAATTAAACTCTTGTGGAATGGTAAGGAAAAAGAGAATGTTAATGCCTGATATGCCTACATTTGAAATTAAAATTAGGAAAAAGGGAATCAATGTGAACTAATCAACTATTATATTATATAGCTGTACACTGGAAAGGCCACAGAGATGTTGACAACTATTTAAATATAAAGATAAAATAAAAGCCACTAAAATATTGATAGAGCTACTGGGGAGGAATATTTATAACCAAAGAGTGTAATAAGCTACAATGCTAATATGGGTGCTATTGATAAAACTGATCTGCCTTTAAGCTTCGATGAATGTGTACACCGTACCATGAAGCGGGAAAAAAATTGTTCAAATAGTTGATATGTCTACTGAATTCAGCTAATAAAACGGTGCCAGAAAAATATATTTCTTAACTTCTAAATATTTCTAACCGAATTTCAATTAAAATTAATTAATGAACTAATATTGAAATATTTATGTGAAGGTGTAATGACAAGAAAATATAGAAGAAGGAAACTGATAGACTCTACAGGAAAGCACTTACAACACTTGGACTTTCCAGAATTTGTGCCACTTACACCATCAAAAAAATAAAGAAGTCGATTCTGTTTGCAGCCACATTAAGGAAATCAAAAAAGAAAAGATTTCATATGCCGCTGTATTGAATGTTATGTTGGCTCATGTATTACCCCTTATTTTAAAATTTACCACTTAAAATAATTTCAAAAAAACTTTTACTT
>NW_021771285.1:0-7754 GCF_005508785.2 Acyrthosiphon pisum | reverse complement strand
AGTACAGACTCCAGTAAGACAGATCGTCCATAGTGTATACAGAAAATCGTAGTCGTAAGTTAAATAGTATTCGAGTTAAATATAATAAATCAGTGTGTATAGGAATTAAACCAGAATGTTTTTATTCATAAATTCCTGTTCCCTGTGTAACGTGGTCAAATAAATAACGATTGATTTAAATTATTATTAATACAGACAAATTTATTATTACTTACGAAATACTAACAACGTTACCAAAAATGTGGGTCTGTACCGAGTTCTGGTGCGCGTGATGGAATCGCGGAGAACTGCGTATTTCTTACATATCGATATTGGCCGTAGCCTTACAATAAAATAAAATATATAAGTGGCAGTGTGGCACCTAAACCGGAGGGGCTTGATATATTATGGTCAGCGCATAATATGCCTATATAGGCATATTATGATGCTTATATAAACGTAATGATGTAACATACGTTACACCTGTTTTCAACGGAACAACGGCGTTAGCACACATCCCAGCCCGATCCCGATGACGGTGGATGAGAGCTCGTGGTTCGTATCATTCATCGACTGGTACCTGATTTTGGGGTCGTTGCCGTTCGGTGTGCTAGCCCAAGCTCATTTACAGATAATTATTATCTATAAACTTTAGTGCTGGCCGATCGGCGGGGCCGCAAGCCCAGCCTACAGATCATCTGACCAATGGCGTTAGCCGCGTGGGTCGCCCTGCTGTACATCGACACGGTTCAGGGGCTGTTGGCCGCGCGGTTCGTACAGGGCCGGCTGGCACCTGGTGCGTACATAGTGCTGCCGGTGTACTCGGGTGAGATCGCCAGGCCGACTATCAGATGCGCCCTGGGCACGATGGATAACGATGTATACTGTACGTGTACGCGGCTGCATTACACGCGGCTCACGTACGCCGCGACGGCGGGCCCGGTGGTGTTCTGCGCACTGTTCGCTACCAGAGTCCTCGCACTTACACGTTATAAAGAACTGGTTAGCGGACGCCAAACGTTCGCTGGTCTGGCTACGAGGTGACGAGACCGGCAGTACGGTGAACGATGAGACGGACGCCTTGATCGAGTGCATATGCAAGGAAATGTGCAACGCGTATTTCACCGAGCTGTTCACCGACTGGGTGAGTATTAAAGCGCTTATCATCGTACAGGGCCTGTCCGTGTTCCGGGTGATGGCTGGCGTCACTTCGCTCATATCCGACCGGGTGGACCGTCGGCCACTGATGAATTGTGTCGTGCACTTCGTGTTTTGGGTTCGACATGGCCACATTCACGTACTTTTACGTGGACAGGTGCACCGCGTACGACGTCTCCGATTACGGGTGGATGTGCGTGTTGGCCGTTGGCAGGTTGTCCGTCGCGCACACGCTTAGACAATCTTGTATTTAATTTTCTTTTTACTAAAACAACATTGTTATCATATAATCGAATAAAAACTATTATTTTGAAAATTATTTTTTATATGTATTAAATGCTAATACTAATATTTGGTGAAAATTTCAAGTCTCAACGGTAATTTTTTTTTTTTATGAACATCAATAAAATAATATTGATTTTGTCTGGAACAGGTTTTGCGTAAAAGTTCTCTTTCTTCCATAATTGTACCTATTTTTGTAGTTTTTCTTGATTGTTTTGAAAAGTAGATAGGTAAGTGCTGAGAAATATTTCATTTTTTACTTCCCAAAGATACGTACCAGCTGTATAGGTAATCGTAATTTATATTATTTATTTAACGTATTACCTATATTATTATGTTTTCAATTATCGTATAATAATAATAAACAGTAGATATACTCTCGGTTATCCGCTGGTATGGAGTTATATCCGTGGAACCATGTACCTACAATACAGGACTTAAAATAGTGTATATGTAGGTATAATATCTATAAAAGTATTTGTGAAAAAATAAAAGCAAATGTTGTATATGTTGTATAGTGTGTTCACAAAAACTGGGTACACTGCAGATCTAAGTTGTTTCGCGTATGCGCAAAATACAAGAATCAGAAAATTGTAAGTAATAGGAATTTATTTATTTATGATCCAACAGACGTTAGTCGACATGTAATGCAAACAGAATTCAAATAATATAGAATAGGCCGCCGAATAACATAAATAACTATAAGTTATAGAGTGTACCCTGTGTTTTTAGCTCATGTTACGTGGTTAGGGTAGGCACTCATGAAACTAATTGCTCGACTTGATTTTTTACTTTGGGTATAAATTTATTTAGCTGATGCAAACATAACTTGAAATATTACAATTAATAATACGAAATAGCTTAGAGGGTCGAACGACGTGCACTCGGTTGCGCGATACTATGTCGACTGACTTACAATAATTTTATAGATCCGGTGTCCCGGTTGAGTCACCAATAACAGTACAACCGATAATAATAATATATATAATGAGTAGTGACCGAACACCCTGTTATTGCAGACACACGTTATATTGTATTTATTTATGTATGTATCAACGCGTTAAGTGTATAAGTAAAGTACAGATTATGATAAAGGATAATGTATTAAGGATGCAAGGTAAAAGAGAACAAAGCTAAAAATAATAAGTTAAGATAAATATTAACTAATGCAATGTTTGTATTGTAGATGGCAAATATAATCATTTGAGGATTTCTTGAATAAAAAGAAGAAACTGTTCAACGATAACTATAAATAAGAATAATTGAATAAAAATCCGTCCGTTTATTTAAACACAATTTAGTACCCATTACACAATACCATTTTTTTTTAATAATATAATAATAACATTTTTGTTTCCGAAATTTGTATTTTGCGGTTTCACCGCTGAATTCGCTTATTTCGCGGTTGCAATGCAACCATAATCCGGACAATCGAGAGTTTACCGTATGATCCCGGTTAGACATAATAATATAATATCACAGTTCATCGTTTTTCCAATTCGTTGCCTCGAGAACAAACAAGTCGCATATTTAAATACTACAGAAAATAGCTATTAGCGACCCATGAGACTCACGTAGTTTCCACTATATCTATATACATGCACGACATGACGCCGATATAAACTTTAGCCTATTGATGAAATACTTTATTTTGTAGGTCAGTGTCTAGCCGCAGCACCGCCCAATTAAAATTTCGAGTTTTCAAGCAGTGTACACGAGGATCCCGTCATCGAAACAAGTAAACGCATTAAATTATACACGATTATAATATTAATATTATTATAGACTTTATTTAGAATAGAATTCAGGCCTTTTTTTTACGGCATCCCAAATCTATAGTGATAGGTACGCTTCGGCACCATGGGCCACAATTTTTTAGATAGAAATGATAGAGAAGTACAATATTAAATTGAAAATGTATAAGAATAATTTTTAGTAATTAATGTCAGTAATACAAAATATTATAAATAGGGCGTGGATTTTTATGTAAATACATATTTTTATTGAATGCAGATATCTTTGTCCTGATAAAAAAATAAGCACGTTTCATAACACCCTGAATAAAATGACAATTTTTTATGTTAAGTACATATTTTCACACATTTGGTTTTAAATACATATTTCTAAATATTTTATTAAGGAGTACATATTTTGCGAATATTTCATATTTTATAAATGTAGGTACCTACTTATTAAATTTCTAGAAATGTTAAAATTAACCATCTATCGACTTTATTGACGTCGTAAATATTGATTACGACTTTTGATGTACCTACTTGATTTATTATTTATCGACTTTATCGACGTCGCGCGTCGTAAATTTTATGTCACCGTATCGGTTAGTGTTAGTATTATTATTCAGTCTGCTGTTGAGCTGTTGTGCGTGTACATTTATTCGTTCCGCGTTCGTACGTGTTTTTTTACGTTGTAAGTGAGTTTATATTCGTTTAATTGTGCCTGTGCGTGTATAACACTGATAAAAAGTTAGGTCCACCCTCGAATACGGTTCTGTGGTCTGGAATCCCCAATCGCTGGTCCACTCTCAATCTATTGAACGTGTACAACGTAAATTTCTCAGCTTTGCTGGGTTTAAGCTTAATATCTACCATCCCCCACATGATTATGGCCCGGTATCGCGTAGGTTGAATCTACCTTCGCTAGCAGATCGCCGCTCTGCTCGCGACTCACTCTTCCTCCAAAACCTAATTTGTGGGAAAATCGATTCGCCCTCTCTTCTTCAACATATTCATTTCAGGGTCCCTGCACGCCATACTCGTAACGTTGCTCCTTTCGCTATACCAACAGTAAGCGCCAACTATCTGTCTAACGAACCCCTTACTCGTTGTATGAGACAAGCGAATCTTGACCCCTCTTTCTCTTATCTACTCTAGCTTATTTGTAATTTCTGTTGTAATTGTATATTGCTGTAAGGTTGTTATCATTTGTAATCTTAATAATGTAAATATTATCTATGTTTCTGTATTTAAACTGGGCTTCCGCCCGTCTTATTAATAAATAAATAAATAAATAAAATAAAAAATATGCCCAAAATTCCTTCAACAAAAAAAGCAAAAGTAGCTCAATACCTTTTAGAATTCTCTAATAAAACTTTTAAGAGTGATGGGCACGTGTTACTTTGTGTGGATTGTGAACAATCTGTATCTTGTTTGCAACGTTTTTTAATAACTCAGCATATCAGAACATAAAGAAAATAAAGTGAGGAAAATTAAATTCAATCAGAATTTCATCACCTCTTCATCTTCGAATAGTAACTCAACTTTTGATACCGATTTATGTACAACATTAATCAAGGCTGACATCCCACTTACCAAATTAAAAAATCCAACTTTTAAAATTTTCTTGGAAAAGTACACTATAGGCAAACTGTTCCCGAAGAAAGCACTCTTCGAAAAAATTACGTTGAAATTATTTATAATGAAACGCTTTCTAAAATTCGAGATATCATTGGCAATGGTCCTATCTGGGTCTCAGTTGACGAAACTACAGATGTAGATGGTCGCTATATCGCAAATTGTATGGTAGGAAAATTAAATTCCGAACCTTCCAAACCAATTTTTTTAAGCTGTGGTGAACTAACTATAAGTGCAATCATCAAACAATCGCAAGATTTTTTTAATGATGCGATGAGCTTATTATGGCCACAAGGCATACATCACGAAAAATGTTTTGTTGTTCTTATCGGATGGTGCATCATATATGGTAAAATCTGGAAAGGTTCTAACTACATTTTATCCGGAAATGTTGCATTTAACATGTTTAGCGCACGGATTTCATCGTGTAGCTGAAACAGTTAGAGCACAGTTTCCACTTGTTGATTTATTAATTGCTACCATAAAAAAAGTATTCCTTAAAGCTCCTAGTAGAAAACTAAAATTGAAGGGGTTATCTCCTAATTAATGCCATCCTCCTGAGCCAATCATTACTCGGTGGGAACGTGGTAAGCAGCAGTTAAATACTATTCAAACAATTTTGAAAAAATTAAAGACGTCATTTCAAATCTTGATTAGGATAATGCAATTTCTATTGCAAAAGCAAAAGATATGCAAAATAACGAGCTAAAAAATAATTTAGAATATATTTTAGCAAATTTTTGTTTTTTGGTTGAAGTCATAAAAAAATTAGAAACATCGAATCTCACGTTAATTGAAAGCCTAGAAATAGTGGAAAATGCAGCAAATACACTTAGTGAAGTCCAAGGAGAATCTGGACTCTGGAGTGATAATAAAAAATAAATTAAATGACGTACTAGCTAAAAATGTTGGTTTACAAAACATAAAAACTATTAGAAATATTCGTCTAAATACAAATGAAAACAATGGTGTTGCAGTTGACGGTCTATCTATTATTATTCTGTATTACTAAATAATTATCGCAAACCAGTAGAGTCGAGTATCGTGTACCGTCCGTCTTGACGAAAATTTGATAATTATAATGTTTTTTTGTATAAGTTTTCTTGGTGTAAAATAAAATCGTTTATACAGTCCACATAAAAACAATAGTTTTATTTTCGTAGGTAGGTATACATAATATGCGTTATATTATACTATAATATGTTATTACGTTAAAATAGGTATAATATTATAATGTTTTATCATTTGCTTTGTACAATAATTTAGGGTATAATAAGCATATAAATTATGTTTAAGTTTTTTTGTACCTCAGTGATTTGAATGATTATGTTACCCATTGGCAACACTCCTAGGTATGTACTAGGTATTAGGTAGTGATATTATTTGTTGAAATTATGAATTGTTGATTGTATGAATAATTTTTGTTATTAGAGAGGTATGTTTATAGGTAAGTATTGTAACTTAAAAGGTGAAACGATTAATGGATTTGAATTCATATTTCAATATTTATCAATTTTAGCTCATCCGACCTCTACTTACTAATGATTACCTAGGTACGAATTACGATCGAAACACCCCACATTCATTAACCTGTATATATATAAGTGGCACAACCCTTCGAAACCGGAATATCCTCGATGTGCCACTGGTTGTGTAGTATTTAAAAAATTAAAAGTTTAACACTAATATCAAGTATCGGACCTAGTATTATAGGTATATGTTGGTATACATTTCGATATTATAGCGTTGATTCTCTATATGACTTGCAGAGTATACCTATAGTTATACTCCAGTCTATTCAATAGGAATTAAACTCGGAATTTAACTAAATCCGGACTTGAATATATTGAGTATTGACATAATATTATTATTGTGTGTTTACGTGTTAATTGTATTAAAAAATAAAAAAATTTTCATTATATATTTAAAATATCATTATAACCTTCTGTTGATAGCAATTATTACCTACAGCTCAAAAATGTATAGTGTTTTCATCAATTAGTCGGAAAATAATATTAATAATTAAAAAAAATATTTAAGTTTACCTAACATCGTCAACTATGAACCAATAGAAAAATGTTTTGCGTTAGCAATAATTTTAATTTAACCAGAAAAAAACCAGATTTTGAAGAAATGATCACTTTATTTTCAATTCACCAATCTAGGAGAGAGTTGTAAACTTATAAATGTATCTATTATCTAGACTGTTTTTATTGCCTACCTAGGTAATTAAATAAACATCAGAAAAAATGCAATAGATAATAATAAATAAATAACATATTGTAATATAGCTGGATTTAATAATTTCGTTATTATTCTTACCTACGACTTCCCGAATATTCGACAGTTTTCTGATATATGGTCATCATCTCCATTATAACATGATGGCTTTCGGTTGTAATTTATTTTGGATACAATAAAAATTCCAAAAAGAAAAATTGTTAAATATAATGAATACTGCTTTTTTCAGCTAAACTAAATAATCAAATTTGTTTATTATTTAACGTCGATATACCGACCGGCTAGGTATCCGTGGTTGTCTCGTTTGAATATTTATTTATTTTCAGCCAGCAACAATCAGTTACGTACCTTTTAGTATTTTTATTATTGTATTATTTTTACGCAGATTCACGCTTACCTATAACAAATATCGAAATATTTTAACTTCACGCAATTATCTGTGATTCACTTTGACTGAATTTTTATGCATTTGCAGTATATTATATTATGATAACATATTATGTCATTACGTACATACATCGGTAATTTAAGTGGATATGTCACCCATTGTCAACAATCCTATGTAATCTTCACATCATAATATAATGTGTACCTACTTACATAAAAATTGTAATTAAGTATTCAAAAAATATACATTAAAAAATAATACATATTTTATTTATTAATTTGAGGTTTAAAAATCCTATCATTATTATTTTTTTGATTTATGTATTAGGTAGTGAT
>NW_021771284.1:28105-32148 GCF_005508785.2 Acyrthosiphon pisum | reverse complement strand
TGAATTTTTATCTAGTATTATTGTGTATTAAAAGAAAAATAAACTTTAAAAAAGCAGTATCTCCATAAGGAAACTTTTTATTATAAAAGGTACACATTCATATGAATTAAAATTTAAAACTATTACCTGGTTTAGTGTACAATGCACATTCCACCTATTGAAATATCATACTTATAAATAAAATAAAATAATGTTAATTGCATTTGTATGTTTATTTTAGTAAATTTAAATATTCAGAATTAAAAAAAAAAACAAATATAATATCTATGAATATTATAATACAGCAAATACATAGTTATTTGAAATTTTTGTATAGACATCAAATAAAAACAATTAAATAATTATACAATAAAAAAAAAAAATGTAACTTCTTGTTTACAATAAATGTTTTTAATAAATAACCATTTCAGTCTTTTGAATGGACTTAGAAAATAACTTAATAGGTATGAAATAAAAAAAAACAAATATAAAATCTAAATATTATAAAAATAATATTTAAAAAAACTAGATAACCATTTCAGTCTTTTGAATAGAGTTAAATCACATAAAAACAACTTAGTAGTTATATATAAAAAAAAGGAACATCTTATTTATATTAAACATGTTTTACAGTCAAATTCTTCCAGAATGTTTTTCGGTTCTCTGGAAGAACCTCTTTTAATTTTACAAGAATGTCATTCTTCTTATCAAATTCAATACCACATGGAACAGTCTTGGCAAGTGGCAATTTAGTTTTTGCAAGATGAGTTTTTTTTAGAAAGTCTAATACCTTGTATTGTTTATCAGTAATATCTGTCTTATAAAATAAATTAAAATTGCCTCTTTCAGCTCTTATAGCAACAATATCTCTCAGTAAAACTCTATTTGATTTTTTGTTAACTTTTGATCCCAATTTATTATCTTCCCATAAAAAAAAGTCATTTATTTCCATTTGTTTTACTATTATGTTAACAGATTTTTTGGCACTTTTAATGGAGTCAGCAAAGTCTTTAAAATCATAAGTTTTCTTTTGTTTTTTCAATGACGATTCCACTTGGTGGTGGAAATTATCAGCGCTCATAAAGGTATGACCTGGCTCAAAAAAGTAAAAATCAATTATATTTGTTGAAGTTTCATCGGAATTTATTAAAAATATCAAGAAGCTCAATAATGTCCAATTTTTGTTTTGGCTTGAACAATTGTCAAGCCATATCACAATGTGTGGAACATCTCTTAATTGTGTAAAAAATGCAAAATATGTGCTAATTATGTCTTCTTTATTTCTTCCAGAGATGGCCTCATGCCAAATACAAGAAACTGTGTTTTGCTTACATTTTTCACCAAGAGGTACAAAACTCTCATGACAAGCTGTCAGTCTACGAACAAATATTACCTTTTTAAAACAATCTACTCTAGGCAACATAATTATTTTCTGCAAATCTGCAGAGTAATATACTGTATCAGAATCATGAGTTGGTTTTGAAGATTTTTCTGCATGTTGTTGATACAATGCTCTTGAATTTTTATAACGAAGAGTGTGTTCTTTTTTGGTTGTACATATTTCACAATCTGATTGCATATTTTCCTCTGTATGGTCGTCTAATTTAAATGATTCGCATACTTCACACTCTTCATGGCCAAGAGTTGCGAATGAAATATTTTTTTCTTTGACCTTTAACCTATAGAACTCATAAGATATTTGAACATTTGGATATGCGTGGAAATCTGCGTGCATAAGTGTTATATTTATGTCACTAGGAAGATATCGTACATTTGGGGCATGTTCCCTGCGGTAATGTGAAATAGTTGGATGGAAAAGTTCGATATGAGTATTAACTAAATCATGTGTTTCAATACTGTACTCAGAACTTGGTCTATTATATTTGCGTTTATCCGATGGTGGAGTTAATGCACCGTCATATGTGTTGTGCAAGATATCAAATATCACTCTGTCATTATTTTTTTTATAACCTAAAGTTGTTAGGAAAAAAACTTTACAAACTTTTGTAACAGTTGAATTATCATCAGTTAAATGATATTCAAACGAATTATTTCTTTTTATTTCAGTCCCCTTTCCACGTCTTCTCATTACATCAACACGTTTGCAAGAATTATGAACAACTAATCTTCTTTCTTTCCAACTAAGGCTCCAAAACATTTTATTAATCGCATGTCTTCTTTCTTCTGGTATATTCTGTATACATTTTTTTTTTACAATTTGAATTGCATGGTAATAGAACTTTATGTTTTAATAGAAGTTTAGTAT
Source organism: Acyrthosiphon pisum (assembly GCF_005508785.2). Classification (NCBI taxonomy): domain Eukaryota; kingdom Metazoa; phylum Arthropoda; class Insecta; order Hemiptera; family Aphididae; genus Acyrthosiphon; species Acyrthosiphon pisum. Next base: position 29,903 of record NW_021771284.1, on the reverse strand, counting down.
TTTTTATTAAATTTCTTTCTTTTAAAGAAGTGTTAAATTTTTTTCTTTTTCTTAAGTTACCATCTTGAGTAAACATATTTTCCTCATTTTTCTCAGTTTCTTCAGTTTCCTCAGTTTCCTCAGTTTCCACATTTTCCTCAATTTCCTCAATTTCTCTAACTATAACAAACAGAAATCGCTCAATGTAGAAAATCTCAATATATTTAGATCTTAACTAACATTTACTAAAAAACTTAAACATTAAAACAGTATATTGATTTATTTATTATTTGCTATATTGGACATTGATATTATATCAATATTTATTTATTAACTTTGTTTTATTGGTTACCTATAAAAATAGCATAAAGTGATACACTTTAGTTTGGTTATTATTTATGCAACATCTCTTTCATTTAGTTTGAATTAATGTTATATTATAATGTTTATGAAGGTTGTATACAATAATTTGTAAAATGTGAATGTTATACAAATTGTATAAATTATTATTATTACCTTGATCTGACACTTCAAAATCATTTTCTTCAATTTCCATGGGCATCAAATCTAAATATTCTAAAAATTGATTATGGTATATTTTAGATATTTACATTCCCTATGTAATAAATAATGTTATAAGGGATTATATTTACCTAAGTTATCTAACTGTTGAAATTCAATTGCAGTTGCTAGTTCAGATTCTACAATGTCAGGTATTTTAAGATAATCCACCAAATCTTTAATAATAGCAGGTACTATTTGTTTTTGATTTTCAAACTGTTCATGTTCAGCGTTTGTTTCAGTAAATACTATTTTTTTTTTAGCCGCTTTAGTGGTGACAGTTACAAAATTTTGATCTAAATAAAAAATGATGATAATATGTTATAATAGATATACCTACAATGTTTGGCTTATATTTTATTTTATTTAAAATACTTTTAAGTTCTAACATACCTGCAGGTTTGACATTTTTCATTAACTTTGCGATTCTTTGCTTTGAAGTCATTGTACTAAAGTTGAGCTAATTGTTTGAAAATTTGTACATTTAAAAAAATGCATATAAAAATTTGTGTTTACTGATAAGTGATAGTAATACAAATATTAAAATAATGATAACCGCATAATAGTTGAAGTTTGTACCAAGGTACCTATCTGACAAATCTCAATAAATGCTTTTGACCAAACCATTTGGTAATTAATGGTGACACGACTATAAATTCACTGATTAAAAAATAAAGTGGACATACTGCAAATCCGTTTTAGATAAGATTACTAGGTAAATATGCAGTATTTACATTGAGAAATTATTATACTAGTAAAATAAGCAGTATCTCCATTGGATATACTGCTTTATTCTCTAGGACATGCTATGTGCATGTACATACTGCGTATTTCCCTAGTATTTGACAATAATTTGGTCGATACGACATTTTATAATTCATTTTAAAGGCATTTCTAGTGGAGATACGTTGTTTTTCATAAGGAAAAATAGAAGCGGAATTGTTCAATTATGCCGAATATGAAATAACCTCAAATTTGGAAATTTGGCACTTACTGCTTATTCCACTAGGAGGGCAGTATATATATATATGTTTTACGGTGAACTCAACTTGTATTAATTGTTAATTAAACTTATAAGAAGATTATCTGTGTCCTCTCGATCGACTTTTTACGACATTTTAATTTTTAAACGAACTACGTGTATGTAAAATATAAAATAATAATAATGCACAGACAATTTCCTAAAATATTTATAAAAATCAATAACGAAAAGCGCACTATTCAATTTGGTCAACTAAAATTTACTACGTCGTACGTG
>NW_021771284.1:27520-28005 GCF_005508785.2 Acyrthosiphon pisum | reverse complement strand
TGTAAGACTGAGACAACACATGTGACAGAATAAAATTTACTCTTATTCAAATGCACATGTGCCGAGTAAAACATTCCTGCATCATAGACACTTATACGACATTATATGTACAAAGTGGTATTTAAATATATTATAATATAAGTAAGTATTAAAAAATGTTTAAACATAAACCACATTTCACCCGCACAAGTTAAACATAATATAATGAATTAAACATATAATATATTAAACATAATATAATGAATTATAAACATATAATATAATGAAAAAATATAATTGTAAAAGCGTTATACGGGACTGTTATCGAATATTGGTAGTGGGCTAACGAACACAATTTTTTACCTACACAAATTAGAACACATTGCCTACACTACGTAATTAATTATACATACGTGCTACGTGGTCCAGTTAAGAAGATACACGCATAATATTATGTTGTCTCCGTCTTACACACGTGCGACGTAGTAAATTTTCGTTTGCCAGTT
>NW_021771284.1:26266-27290 GCF_005508785.2 Acyrthosiphon pisum | reverse complement strand
TCCTCTCAATCGACTTTTTACGACATTTTAAATTTTTAAACGAGCTATGTATATGCACAAATAATTTCCTAAAATATTTATAAAAACCAATAAAGAACAGCGCACTATTTAATCTGGTCAACTAAAATTTACTATGGAATACGATTTACATTCATTCAAATGACACGTGCCCAGTAATACATTCCGTCATCATAAACAATTAAACGACATTTTACGAAGGGGTGTTTAAATATTGATCGAGATGGAATTTAATGTATTATATAAGTATTAAAAAGTGTTTGAGCATAAATCATTTTACTCAAGCAAGTTAAACATAAGATGAAAAAAAAAAAAACGAGACACAAGGCCAGTATAAGAAGGTATAATAAGCAATTAAATATGTTTACTTACTTGAACGGCGTCCAAATGTTAAATGAAATATGTCCGACGTCCGTCACCGATCATACGGCCTGTCCGCAAAAAAACGGATTTTCCATCACTCCACAAAATTAGGTACGATGCCGGTCGTATCGACAATTACGCGATAACGTGAAAGCTTCGTGTGAAAGAGATCGATAGTGAATACAGGTAGACAGACAGAGACCGTCACGATAGACGCGCCTTTGATATCATCATTATAGTCATTACACACAGTTCAACCGAATTATACGTTTTTACGCTGACATAATTTTTCCCTTCAGATATTATGTGAACAATATCATCCCTATGAATACACGACTCTACACACTATTTTTTTAACGTATACGCAAGGTATGACCACGTACGATCCATATTATATTTGTTGATAATGGCTGTACCATTTAAACTTAAGTACCTAACTGCAATGCATATACCCGATATACCGTTGAATATTGTACGCGATCGACGCACTTGGAGTACCTACCTAGGTGACTTCGGTGGACGTACATCGAATATCACATGAGGCATCTACTTGCTAGACAATCCAACACGGTTTTTAACTTTACATTGTTCCACAAACGAAAATAAGGCACCGGACATGCGACGAAAAACAGCACTGACACCG
>NW_021771284.1:25269-26216 GCF_005508785.2 Acyrthosiphon pisum | reverse complement strand
CATTCCCGCCAAACCACAAGCGCTATCACTGATCATTATCAGCCATCCATAAACATAGATATTAAATAATGGATAGGCCATTTGTGCTTATCATGAAGATATCTAATTCATGATACGACCTCTGCCAGAATGAGAGACAATAATAAAAAGCAGTCTTTCTCTCTTCCCCATTCCGGCACACTTCCCCCTATTTTATTGATGTAGGCATGGGCGCATGGCCATAACACAAATCGTAATCACATACTTGACTACATCATTATCATTCTACTACGAGCACAGTTGTAGAACTACAACGAAGTCGGACTGTTCATCATTCATAAAGGTAGACGGTAATCGAGTTTCACTCATAGGCTATAGCCGCTAAATGTCTGTAATACCTGCCCACCTGATTTACTGTAGAACACATAGGTGGCCAACTTCAAAGTTAATCGATTTTCACTTCAGAATTCAGGTGACTGACTTGCTAGGCACTCCACCACGGTTTTCGGTTTCACATTTTTTACACATCCGAAAAAGCATCGGACATACGCTGGGGGATCGTATCATACCTATCATTGTATTGCCGATTTCCATGAACTATGGGAGATTTCTAGACACTCGACTTTTAAACAAGACCGTCAAAGAGCCATGTCTTATCACGAATTCTTATCACCAAATCACCTCCGACTACCTAAGGCAGTGTGTCTCCAAAATCGGTACCCTCTCTCAGCGAGTCCAATGGGCGTCCGAGTTTCACTAGCCCATCACGAAGGCGCCGGAGGCGGCTTCCACAACTCCCGGAATCGAGGCTCACTGGCAGCTAGTACCATAACATTACCATAAAAACACTGCCAAATATTTCACCTAAAAATTATAAAATTAGTTATTATGAATGTTGATTTTCCAGCTATCATTAGAAAAGTTTTAAAAGAAAATTCATTACCTCTTTTTCAGAAAACCAATAACAT
>NW_021771284.1:17928-25219 GCF_005508785.2 Acyrthosiphon pisum | reverse complement strand
TCTTCCCCATTCCGGCACACTTCCCCATATTTTATTGATGTAGGCATGGGCGCATGGCCATAACACAAATCGTAATCACATACTTGATAATCCATCGTAATCCACAACTCCCGGAATCGAGGCTCACTGGCAGCTAGTACCATAACATTACCATAAAAACACTGCCAAATATTTCACCTAAAAATTATAAAATTAGTTATTATGAATGTTGATTTTCCAGCTATCATTAAAAAAGTTTTAAAAGAAAATTCATTACCTCTTTTTCAGAAAACCAATAACATTTCGGAAGCTGCTCATAGGCGTCTACAGGCACAGCTCGGGATGAAAAATCCCACATTATGGAGGTTTATAAAATGAGCTGAAAAAAGTGCAGGCAGACCGTGACATATACTACTAAGCGAAAATACGTTGATGTTAGTAACCGTATTTTAACATTAGTCCGAGATTATAGAAATCGAAACACTATAGAGTACCTCAGAGGACTGGCACACAACTTTGTGATGGACGAATAAAATATTTATTATAAAAAACAAAATTGTATTTAAATTTTAAAACTAAACTGCTGATTGTACCTATTTCTATTTCATATAGTATACCGTCATGCAGTGTTGCCAAGTATCAGTATTAAAAAAAACTAGTGACCTAATAAAAATCAACCATTTCAAATTTCAACTAGAAAAAAATTTAAACTTATATATTATATTATGTTTTTTAAACATTGATATAAGAAATTAAGAACATTTACATTTTATAAAAAGACTAGCGCTTTTAATTAAAAAAAAATAATTAATTAATTAATATCATTTTACCATTTACCATCACCTGAGATTAACTTAGATAAGTAGTGAGTCGTAACCACGGTTATAAAGAACTTGTATAATATAAAGAACTAATATATATATTATATATATCTTTATAATCGTGGTCGTAACCATGGTTACTCATAAACTATCGTGGTTCCCAGCTCGTGATACCATTATCATTGTGCGTGGTTTTTATCATTATTTTCAAAATATGATAATCTGATTGTGCGCGCGTGAATTTGAATTAATATTTTTATTTGTTTTGTGTAGAAATCACGATTAAAGATATACCCAATCTAAAATATATATCTTTAATTGTGGTTGAAATCATGAACTATGTAGGTACATAGAAAGTGGTATTTTATACTACAAACACAATTTAAAAAATCAGACAAGTGGATGCCGCTCTGCTGTACAGTAAGTTACAAGTGCGTGGCAGTAATATATGGTGTTAAATTTTAATTCAATAATATTATATAATTGTAAACAACAAATGATTCTTAGCAGAAACGGTTTGTCAACCTAGGATATTTTATATAATAGTTATGTTGATATTATTAATGTGGTAGCCAGTAAATTGAATTAATATTATACTTATTAGAAGTTCAAGTAACCCATGAATAATATTTTTAAATTATAACACTAAACTTAAATCGTTCTTCTTTGTTTAATTATCTAATATCGTCCAAACTTGAACTTTAAATAACTATAAAAAAAACTGTGTAATATCTTTTTAGATTTTTTGGTTACAGTTTTAGCTAATCCATTTTTAACTGCAAAATGATTTGTAATTGTTTAATTTGAGAATTTTTGTTGACATTTGAACTTTAATATAGTTGTTTACAGTTTTGGTTGCAATACTGTTTATTTACATTAAAATGTATACAAATTACGTTTAAGAGACCATTATATACTTAATATTTATATAGTAAAGTTATAACCAAAATATCTACATAAAGTATAAATATATTTTGAATATAATATGTCAATACAGTATAATATGGAGATATTATTGTCTAGCTAGACTAATATATTCATTATTCATATAGTAAACACTATATAAAGAAATATGTTTGATGGAAAACAGTTATATTTTTGACTTAGATATGTAGGTTCGTAAAATAAAGAACATTCATAGGCCATAGGTGTAAAAAGATTATATATTCTGCATATAAGTGTTTTTATAAATAAAGGTTTATATTATTCTTGTAATACAAAATCAGTTTTGTATACACGTGTATAATAATTTTGTACAGTAAATAACTATGTAGTTACTACTGTTGGCTACCCTGTTTTTTGTAAAGGGCTTGACCATTCAGTCATGGTTACAATCAGTCGCAGAGTACCGGTTGTGGGCTCTGTTTGTAAATTGTGTGTTGTTCGTTTATGCGTTTAATAAAACTGTTTTAATAAGTACAATTCGTTTGTCTTCGTCTAAACCTTTTAGTAACATTTTCAGAAGTGGGATAATAAATCCATAGTTCGCGAGTGTAGTTGCCGTTTTGATTTCGTTTTAACACGGGAAACGGTTGGTGCTCTTTACATTCATTAGTCGCTACTGGTGTTGCGAAACCACGAGGTTTAGTGGTAATAGTGTACGGAGGAAGTAACCGTGGCGCACAAGTTGACGTTACGGTGTGTCAATCGATGACTGCATCGCTAGTGGAGATAAGCTGGTTATGTTTACATGTGATAAGCCGTTGTTATCACAAAGATTTTCTTGTCAGTATTGAGCGAATCGTTTGTTGTAACGATGTCGAGTGATCGAGTGACGTTGTTGAAATTACAGCACCTAATTATAATGAATTGTACCAATTAGTGAACGAGCAACGAGTTAGACTCAAACAGCTAGAAGATGAATTAGCACGGGTAAATGTGAAAAATGACGAGACATCATTGAACACTAAGACAAATGATGAATCGATAGAGTTTCGTGTCATCCCAGACGTCAATAAGTCAGTTAAATGTTTTACTGGATTGGAACCTTCTCACGTAGCCGAAGATTGGTTGGAAACGATAGAGGGTTTAGCTGATTTGAATCGGTGGCCATCAAAATTTTGTCTACATTTTGCACGTTCGAATATGTCGGATGCGGCACGTAATTGGTTTTTATCGAAAAATTTTGTGAGTTGGTCCACGTTCCGTGAGAAGTTCAAACTAGTGTTCGTACGTGAATTACGCATGGCCGACAAGTGGGACGCTATGCGCAGTCGTGTACAACACAAGGATGAATCACTGATGTCATATTTTCAAGATATGGTGCAGTTGTGGGCTCTGTTCGTATATTGTGTGTTGTTCGTTTATGCGTTTAATAAAACTGTTTTAATAAGTAAAATTCGTTCGTCTTCGTCTAAACCTTTGAGTAACATTTTCAGAAGTGGGAAGTTGTGCAAAGGTGTCAGATTACAGTTCGAGGAACTTCGCGATTATGTTCTACAGGGCATTTTATCTCGGGAACTCGCGATGTATGCATTTGGAAGGAAGCACGATGACGAAGACCAATTACTCATAGATATATTGGAGTGGCAACGTCAGTCTGATCGTCGTGGAGATCAGCCAAACACTTCCGTAATTACTAAAGTCGATCATAGTACGATGTGGTCAAAAAAAGAAACAACAAGTAACCAGTCAGAACCAAGTAAGTTCACATCGGCGACACGAACCATTACGAAAACAGGATCACCGACATCTGACTCACGACACAGTACAATTAAGTGTTACAATTGTTCTGGTTTTGGACACATAGCACGCGATTGTCCGAGACTAAAACGACCAATGAAATGTTCATTGTGTAGCGCCGAAGGACATACTCGAGGCAAATGTCCTTCTGTTAAGCAAGAACATCCTGCCCAAACGTGCCAGGTTGTGGTGGCGGGGTGTGCAGGGAAGAATCCGTTTGGGAAACAAGTGAAAATTAACCAAGTTGAATTCAATGGACTCATTGATTCAGGTAGTACAGTATGTTTAATCCGATCGTCAGCAGCTGTACGGACCAAATTACCAATAGTGTCATCAATCAAACCATTGTATGCTGTGGGTGATATGAAGACACCTAGAATCACTTCATTAGCAGAAATATTGGGAGAGCTGGTTATCGATGGGGTTAAGACTGACAAGGTGCAATTCTTAGTAGTTGAAGACAAAGCAATTCCAGTAGAAGTATTGATTGGACAGTCTTGGCTCAATTTGCCTCAGATTACTTACCACAAACAAGATGACACGTTTGTCGTTGAGTACTCAGATATGGACGTGGAAGCAATATGTGGCAATATTAATAAGCATGAACATGGAGTCCAGGTATGCTTGGTGCAAGAACAGTCGACATCAAAAGTGTCACTGTCAACAGATGATGTGATAATAGGCAGTCAGGTTAACTCCACGCAAAAAGAAGAACTAACAGTGTTGTTGAATAAGTATCGTACCGTGTTTATATTAAATTTACAAGAATTGGGTTGCACGGATTTGGTGACAATGGAGATAGTGGAAGAACAAAACAGTAAGCCTGTATCGATGAAGCCGTATCGCACATCCGAATAAGAGCGAAGACAGATAGCAGAAATTACTGACGAGTTCGAACGTATGCCTTTTGGTTTGAGAAATGCTCCAGCTGAGTTTTGCCGATTGATGGACCAGGTGTTGGGAACTCTCAAGAGGGAAGGTGTTGTTCGTTGTTACATCGACGATGTCATTATTCCAGCAACAGATTGGAGAGACATGTGTAGGAAAGTGGAAAGAGTATTTCAAGCTCTTGAACGTGCTAAGTTAACATTGAACCCAACCAAGTGTGCTTTTGGAGTCACTGAATTGGATTACTTAGGTTTCAATATTAAGGAAGGCCAGCTGCGTCCAGGGCGGAAAATAGCTGTAATTGAGAATTACTCAAGACCAAATAATGTCCATGAACTGAGAAGATTTCTCGGATTGACAGGATACTTCCGTCGTTTCATAACTCATTATGCGGACATTTCTGCACCACTGACGGCTTTGACGAAGAAGGATCTACCATGGAAATGGACGGATGCACAACAAGGAGCATTTGAACAATTGAGGCGTATACTGACATCTGCTCCAGTGTTGAAATTATACAATCACGAATCACCGGTGACTGAAGTACACACAGATGCTAGCGCAAAAGGTCTATCGGGCATGTTAATGCAGGGTGACACTGAGAAGTCACTACACTTAGTGTATGCGGTGAGCAAAAGAACAACTGAAGCGGAATCACATTATCATTCCAGTAGACTTGAATTATACGCTATTGTATGGACGTTAATTCGATTGAGGCCATATCTGCTTGGAATCAGATTCACAGTGGTGATTGATTGTCAGGCTCTGGTATATTTGAACACCAACAAGTCAGAAAAGCCACAGGTGGCTCGTTGGTTCGATCTATTACAAGAATTTGAAATGCATATCAAGTACCGGTCAGGCGAGCAATTGGCTCACGCTGATGCATTGAGTCGTTTGGAAGGTACTACGGACAGTGTACAAGCAGTAGAAGAGGCATTGGATAATCGATCCTTGGTTATGACATTAATGACTTTGGAAGAACGTGTACGATCCTGATACATGTCAATTAATCAACATATTGGAGAAGGGTGAAGGTGACCGAACTCCATATGAGAGGAACGCTGTAAATAAATTCAAGTTGTTGGATGGTGTATTGTATCGAGAATTAGAGGGGATAAGTCGTTTTGTGGTACCTAAGCCTCTGAGAAAGGGGAAAGTGATAATGGCCCATGATATGGCGGGTCATAGGGCATTGGATCAGACACTAAAGAAAATTCAGGAACACTATTGGTTTTCAAAAATGCGTAGATATGTACAGATGCATATCGGTGGATGTTTGGATTGTCTGGTCAACAAGAAGCCTGGAGGAAAACAACCAGGAGAGCTACATCCTATTCCCCCTGGAAAAAGACCATTTGCAGTTGTTCACTTGGATCATTTGGGACCTTTTGAAACCAGTTTGAAGGGCAATAGATTTTTATTAGTTTTAATAGATAACCTTACCAAATATGTATTGTTGTTTCCAGCAAAATCCACTCACACTCAAGCAGCTATTAGAAGTTTACAGAAGTTTGTTGATCAATGGGGATTGCCGGATCGTTTGATAACAGATAGAGGGACATGTTTTACTTCCAAGGCGTTCCAGGATAACTGTCAACATAATGGGATCAGGCATACTCTCAATTCGTCTCGACATCCACAAGCAAATGGACAAGTGGAGAGGACCAATAGAACCTTATTGCCAATGCTTGCAATTCAAGCACAAGATCAAAAATTATGGGATCAGAAGTTGAGAGAAGTTGAACGTGACATAAACAACACGGAAAGCAAGACTACCAGATACACACCATTTGAGTTGATCCACGGATACCGGCCTCAGTTTCATTCAAGTGTGTTGAGATTACTAGATGGTGTTGGTACACATCAGCCTTTGAATTCAGCAGAGTTACAGGTCAAGGCAAGAGATAACATTTTGAAAACTCAGGTATCAATGAAAGAAAGATATGATCAGAAAATGAACAAATCAATAAGCTATGAAGTTGGAGAAATAGTGGCAATGCTGCGTGCACCTAACCCAGGTCAATCTACCAAGCTTCAGACCAAGTATCGGGGCCCATTACAAGTTATAGGGAAACTACCTGGAAACACATATCGAGTCGCTGAGATGGCAAGGGATGGTAAACACATTTATGCTACAACGGCTCATGTGTCTCAGTTGAAGGCAGTTTCAATTATGCAAGAGGAGCAGTTTGAGAAAAAAGGAAGTGGGTCATCAGCAGATGAAGATGAAGAGAATAACAAATCAAATGCTGATCTGCCAAGGGTGGAAGAAACTGTTAAACGTCAAAGAAAACCACCAAAGTATTTAAAAGATTATGTTTAGTTAAGTCTATCTAAAGAACTGATTTGTTTAATTTTGTTTAAAATATTAATTTAGTTAAGTTTGTTTTGTATAATGACTTATCGAGGTCGATAAGTAAGGGTGGATGGCCGAGTGTTGGCTACTCTGTTTTTTGTAAAGGGCTTGACCATTCAGTCATGGTTAGTCAGTCGCAGAGTACCGGTTGTGAGCTCTGTTTGTAAATTGTGTGTTGTTCGTTTATGCGTTTAATAAAACTGTTTTAATAAGTACAATTCGTTTGTCTTCGTCTAAACCTTTTAGTAACACTACTTAGTAACTTATATTTATAATTAATTCTGTCAGTCTGTTTATGCGTAATTTAAATCAGAATGCTTCGATCAGCCGACATCAAAAATGCCTTGTTATCATCATGGGTACATTTATAGTATACATTATAGTATCTAAAAATTAGTAATTGGTACGTATAGTCAATAAAAATCATAGATGTTTACATTACAGGACAAGTAATTTAAACAGTAACAATAGTCACATTTATAATTCATAACTCATCGCAGTATCATATCATACTGTTGTTTTAATAATTATATAAGTAGGTACGGGCCCATAATTAATATAT
>NW_021771284.1:15666-16876 GCF_005508785.2 Acyrthosiphon pisum | reverse complement strand
CCATCCCCCAGCGTATATCCCGGTGCTTTTTGAATGTATAAAAAAATTTTAATTCGAAAACTGAATGTGAGTGTCTAGCAAGTCAGTCATCACCTGTCTAAGAGGAAAAAAAATTAGCAATCCGCCTGCGGCGGATAGAGTAGTATGTGTCGTTGAATGTCCGGTGCTTCTTCTTATGTAAAAAGTGTAAAGTCGAAAACCGTGTTGGAGTGTCTAGCAGCAAGTCAAAATCGATTACCTAACTTTCAAGTTAGCCACCTAGGTAGGCAATCCGACGTCGTCGGATCGCAGACAATATGCTACAGCAAATCAAGTAGGCAATCCACCTACTGTGGATTGCAGACCCGATGTTGAGCGGCTATAAGTGAAAACCCTATCACATAACATACGAAATAATTTACGAAAAATACAAACTATCTACAATATAAATACAATTTACAAACAAATATAATATGTATTTATATAACTATATATAACAAAACATTTTGGGAAATGTGCAATTATAATTCCTAATAAAATAAATAACATATAGATACATAATATATTAACCAATAAAATACATAAAAACATGTAACTATAGTGTCGTATACAGGGTGATTGATTAAGCGTAAAACACTCATTATCTCAAAAAGTATTCACTTTTTTCAAATTTTAGATCTATGCTGCTCTAGAATTATATAATTTTTTTATATTTTTCACCCTTATATTTATTAGGTAAACCACCATCAACTTTTGATTTTCAAATGGCAACCCATACTAAAAATTTCATAATTTAGTAAGGCTTTTTTTCTCATGAATTATCACGTTTAAATTTTCATTTTTCGTTTATCCATTGACGAGATACAACTCCTCAAAGTTGGGGTGTTTTGAGAGGTGTTTGTGTGTAAATGCGTTATACCTAGTCAGTACTGCAGACCGCAGTAATTGGGATTCTTGTGCTCCAGCGTAAAAAATAATAAACTATTCAAATCAATTCAGTAAGTACGATAGTTAAGCCTAAGTTGTGCCCCAAAATACCCCACTATGTTGCACAGTTCTCCCCCACGCTAATAGCGCCACTGGTCATGATATTATTGATATACTTATCGCTTATAAAGACCAGAAGTTACAAGTAATAAATTCGATACCGAAGATATGGTGATAAATGATTATCAGTGTACCTACCTACTTCCGAAAATAACTTTTATTGTTAACATATATATTATAAGTA
>NW_021771284.1:12650-13968 GCF_005508785.2 Acyrthosiphon pisum | reverse complement strand
TATGTACAATATGTTGGGGGGGTGGGAATAATTTACCCTCACACCACAAAAAAAAAATATTTTTGTTTAATTTTAAAAGAAAATTTAAATTTTCTTAACCACACATTTTATGTTCTTCTCATACAAAAAAAGACAGCCAAAAGACGACTCTTTCTCAATCATTAATACAGAAACTTCCCTTTTTTGAGGCAGGGTTAAGACCAATTATACACACAAAATATAAATTGTTATTTGTACGCAACAATCACTCATTTAAGTAAAAATAGCTGGTTGAATATCTATATCAATCAATATAGATTTTTGTATTAGGGTCATTATGAAGCGGCCTCATCCTAAATTTACAAAAAATTTCGGACTAGAGCCCGACCTTTACATAGGGATCGGCGTCACTGAATATTAATATAAAATGTGGGGGATTCGGCTATGAACAAAATTAGTTATAGGTTATATTATTATAAGTGAAATATCACAATGAGTGTTAACTTGTAATTTAATTTTTCTCCAATTTTATATGCTAATTCTCCTTAATCTTATGTCTCTGTTTAGTAGCATTTCTATATCTGAACATTATATTATATCAAAACCAAATTAATCCTAAACAAAAATTAGATTGACTAATACTTAAAAACTAATTTTGTCAACTCTAAAAAAAAACCCAATAATAGCTATTATTTATTTATTTATTTATTTATTTAAGTTTTAAACGGGCCAGGCCCAATTACATACATAATAATAATAACAACAATCGATCGTTAAAGTAATATACATAAACAGAATAATTATAGAGAAAAACAAAAAAGGTACAATATTAATTATTATACATACATATTATTTAACATACTTATAGCTATGAATTAATAAGTAAGGAATTACAATAATTTTTGAATGAGTTGAAGTTTGGTGATATGAACAGATCGATATTTAATTTATTTATAGTTTTCATAATTCTATGATGGGGAGTATTGCTTGCGTAATTAGTTACTTCTGTGTTTAGATAGAAAGTGTTTTTAGACCGGGAGTTACGAATAGGGGTATGGAAGGAGAAGCGACTTAGGAACTCAGGACAGTCTATATTTCCTGAAAAAAGTTTATACGAAAAGTACAAATCTAATCGCAGACGACGTTGTTCAAGTGTTTCGAGGTTGAGAATTGTTAGTAGTGGAGTATATGAAGAATGGGGTTCTCTGATTATGGAACATTTAAATGAAAGGAAACGTAGGAATTTTTGTTGAATTTTTTCAATGATTTGCTTATGACCCGATTGATATGGAGACCATATTATTGAGCCATATTCACAAATAGAGCGTACCAAGCTACA
>NW_021771284.1:11378-12600 GCF_005508785.2 Acyrthosiphon pisum | reverse complement strand
TAATTCTGTCAGTCTGTTTATGCGTAATTTAAATCAGAATGCTTCGATCAGCCGACATCAAAAATGCCTTGTTATCATCATGGGTACATTTATAGTATACATTATAGTATCTAAAAATTAGTAATTGGTACGTATAGTCAATAAAAATCATAGATGTTTACATTACAGGACAAGTAATTTAAACAGTAACAATAGTCACATTTATAATTCATAACTCATCGCAGTATCATATCATACTGTTGTTTTAATAATTATATAAGTAGGTACGGGCCCATAATTAATATATTATAATATTTGCTCATAAATAAATTATATAGGTGCGTATGCAACAATCTAAATGTGTGATTGGTTTGCTGTTTAATTGGAAGGTATTTTTAATATTTTAAATTATGTAAATATCTAACTAATTAAATATTTATATTTCTTTATTAACGGGCTGAGCCTTATACAACAGTTTAAGACATAATACATAAATATATAACATATTAATTTTATATTTTATACCTTTAAACCATAAGTTATTGAGCAAATAAGTAACTAATAAATAATAAGTTATTGATCATATTATATTATCACTAGCTCTAAGTGTAACTCGGGGCCCGTTGGACTCGCTGAAAGTGGATACCGATTTTGGAGACAATGTCGTTGGAATTATAAAAGTCACGACACTAAAGTTGTAAGACGAAAATGTAGGATTTGTGATAAGCCATAAGGATTAGTGATATGGATTGGAGATAAGGCTTGACGTTTTTACGGGAATGTTTAAAAGTTAGAGCGTCTAGCAATTCCGTCACAAACGTTGTAAATGGATAGGCTGGATACGATCTCCTGTGTTGTTAAAAAGTGTAGAGTCGATTGGTGTATTCGATTATCTAGCTATTAGTCATCAAATTACATAGATTGGCAATCGAATCGCAGACATAATGAGAAGCGTATATCACCAGGTATGCAATCCACCTACGGTGGATTGCCGACCACGTTGGTAGCGTAGGTAACTGAAGAACGGAAAATATAGTTAGACCCCCGGGCCCCCCGTGTTAGTTGTAAGTGAATACTGATTTTGTCGACACAGTCGAATTATATATGCCACACTTATATAGAAGGGAGATTTTATGATAAGAATTTCTGATAAGCCTGGCTCTATGGTGGTCTCGTTTGTAGGGCAGAAAGTTTAAAATTCCAGTTTCAGTGCCTAGAATCTGCCATGGCTCATGAAAATCGA
>NW_021771284.1:8105-9205 GCF_005508785.2 Acyrthosiphon pisum | reverse complement strand
CATAGCACTACATATAAATATTAGTAACAACTTGGATTTTTCTGTCAGTTATTGAAGAGTTTTGTTTGTTTTGGTATTTCTATTTGGCAAATAGATAGTCCAAGATTATCTATACTTACAACAAACATTCTTAGACATATAATTTGATCTCACTTTTTAATTCATAAAAAAAAGTGAATTCATACACATAATATATTATGATTCTAAATTGGAATTTAAATAAGCCATAGTGAAATCTACTATCACATACAATTTGGAAGATCCTCTATGTTAATATGATATTCATACTGCTATTTCCAATTGCATTTAAAAATACCAATATTTTGGTAACAGTGAAAAATAAAATAATGCTTCACATATTGGATTAAAATATAACTACAAAATAAATTAAGTAAGTATACACTTAAACTGTAATATTATTTAATTATTAAATTGACAAACAAATTTTGTAGGTAATCAAGTTAATTGCAAAGGAGTGGAAAAAAATCTATTTGGACTAATTGTAATTTGCATGATATTTTATAATTAATTTAAATGAGGTGACAACATCAATCATTTCAACTTAAAAGATAAATGTATATTGTTGTGTTTAATACATATGCCAGATGCCTACAAAACATGTGTAAATTGTGTAAATCTAATAAAGATTTAAAAAAAAAAATAGTAAGTAGGTATGTGATTAATTATACATATTATATAAATTACTACTAATTATTTGCCAAATATAAAGTATTAAAAAAAAAATTTTTACATAAAATTATTAATAGTAAATTAGTAAAACCATTAAATTCTTTCAATGATTGGTGTTGTCATTAAATAGTAATTTGTATTAAATTCAATTTAGAATATTATTAACAGCATTTTAAAATCTTACTTTTATTTTAAGTCTGGGGTTATTGGAAAGTTTGTTTCAATTTTTTGAATACGTGTTATATCTTTACTCATATTTTGCATAACTGCAAAACGACAATTTTGATTTAACTGTATCATCATTTTGGAATAGATTTTTCATAGTCCTGGGCTTATAAATGAAAGTAAATTTTTTTAATGGTTCAAAATATTAACAGTGGCGCCTAAGTCCTAAAATTTAGTTGAGCGAA
>NW_021771284.1:0-6050 GCF_005508785.2 Acyrthosiphon pisum | reverse complement strand
TTGGTCATGGTTGTGGGAGGAGGATGAAATTTTTGTACATTTCACCATTTACCCCCCCCCCCCTCCTCAATATTTTTTTATATCATATAAGCAATAAACACTTCTCAATACAAGTACACAATATTGTATACAATAAAATAAATAATAACAAAATATGTAGGTACATTTAAACATTAACTTTATTGGTACTACGTAGGTCCTAGATACTACATAACAAATTACAATAAAAGATCCACTCTACGTGGTCTTAATGCTAATTCATTAAGCACTTCTTCAGGGTCAACTTTGACATTTCTATGAACAGCCAACATAGCAAGACCATTTAATCGATTCTGCGGAACAAAAAAATAAATCTCTAGTCTCTACCACAGAAAGTATATTATGAAAAATATTGAATATATTTTAATTGAGATTCAAACCTCAGACATTGTGTTTCTTAAATATGTTTTCACTCTTTTCAGAGTTGAAAACATACGTTCTGGCGATGATGTTGACACTGGTAATGTGCATAGAACTTTAAGGAGAAAATAAATATTGGGGTAGATATCTTTATTACAAATATCTAGTGCCTCAAGACCGGTGTTAGGTATTCTTTCAGATCTTTGTATCTTGGTTCGCCACAGTTTTAATTCAACCAAAGAATCATTAGACACCATTGGGGAATAAAATTTAATTAATTCAGTAAATTCAACTTCATCTTTATCAGTAAGCTCATGTTTAGAAAATAAGCATTCAAATCCTATAGAATGGTTAAATCAAATAATTAATTAATTAAAATGTTACAAAATTTTCAAATCAAAGTGCAAAGAAATTACAATTTTATAATAATTAAATAGCTACCATTAAAAATAGATGCATGGGATAAAAATCTTTCAGTCAACTCGCTTATAAAAAACTCTAAATATGGAATAAAAATTGTAATCCTATAGTATTCTTCAACATCTAAATTTGCATTATCTGAACAAGGATTTCCTCTATTTGCTTGCCTTTTTGTAATTCTTTTTACAGCTAGTTCAAGTTCAAATACAGAAGCCATAACCTAAAAAAAAAAAATGTATTACATTTGTAAATAATACATTTATAATATTATTGTTAATTAATAATTAGTTTTTGAAAATAACACTCACTTCAGCCTGTAAAAATAGTTTATGGAACTCTTCTTCTGCGTTGGCCCTTATTAGTTCTAAATTCTTTATAACATCATTAGAAAGTTCCACTGCTTCTTTCAGATCAATCCTTATTTTTTGTAATTGCTTACACAAAGGTAAGCCATACGAAAACAATAACTAAAATTACATAAATATAATTATAAAAATAATTTACAGGAAATTATAGGTAACCATATAGCTATTGATTTACTTTAACAACTTGAAGTGATATAATAAATTCCGAGTCAATTGATTTAGACAGTATAGAGGCATCTGTTCCTGATAAGTCATGAGAAATTGAAATATTGTCTAAAGCATCCATGACAAATGGAAACAGTTCAGCAAAATCATTGACAGCATCATATCTTTGTATCCAACGCGTAGCACATAGCCTCTTCAATGTTTTAGCATTTGGTGTTTCATTTGCATTTTTAATACAATTCAAAAGCACATTGTTACGTTTTGGGGTATTAAAAAAGTCGTAAAGTTTTTCAATAATACTGAGACAATTTCTAATTGGTTGAATATTTGATGCTTTTGAAACTGCTAAATTTAATGTGTGTGCAGCACAATGGACATATATGGCTTTAGGATATTCTTCTCTAACTATTGCTTGGACTCCTTTGTATTTTCCACTCATATTTGATGCACCATCATACCCTTGTCCAATTAAATATTCACAATTAATACCACAACTTTTTAAACCTGAGAACACAAAACACATTACAACTAGTATGCAATTATCAATAAATTACTTTAATGATTGTTTTTAAAAATCATTACCATTTATTATAGCAGATGCCAGGTCATTTCCCGTTAAACTGTGAATAATAACAAATTGAAGAAAACTTTCATTAACCATATTGTTGTTGTCTATAAAACGAACGCATAATGTCAGTTGTTCTTTTGTAGCAATATCTGTTGTTTCATCAGCTAAAACAGCAAACCCCTCAGCAGCATTTACTTTCCCAACTATTTCTTTTAAAATTAATTTATCACAAATACAAATAATTTCGTTTTGCATTGTTGGTGATATGTATTTGTAACCTCTTTCTTCTTCTATAATACTATTTAAAAAAGTATCACCACGGGATCTATACTTTAAAATTGCCCGAAAGTTACCTTGATTTTCAAATTCTACAATAATAAAAATCAAGTTTTAAGTTTATACAATTTAATAACCACTAATAAATTAAGATATCATTGACTCGACCACTCAACATTATTAAAATATAAAATAGTAAAATACAGTACATATTAACAAGTTCTAATAGTTACCGTTTATTTTTCCAGAATCGCGATGTCCTCTGAGTGCAATTTCTTGTTGTCCACATAATATGACACATTCAATTATTGGAATTAGGCGACTTCTATTCAATTTAATTTGTTCTGTCCTATTTGTTACTAATTTTTCAATTATAGTAACTTGTTTATGGTCAAGTATAGTTAAAAAATGGTCAGCATCTAATACAGACGATAAATGGTATTTCAACTTGGAATGATTTCGAAATGTCTAAAATTAATAAGAATACGTAATACAATTAAATACAGAAAATATAATAATTTTAAAAGTGCATATAATATAACTAATCTATAAAATATATAAACAAAAGATATCAATAATAGATAATTAAAATAATTAAATACATAGAAAATAATTTAACACCTCTTTTGCTTTTTTCCAGTTTGAAAAAGCAGTTGAAACTAGTTGCCCCAGAGGCTGGCCACCAATACCGCCATATTTAGCAAAAAGCAAACAGTATTTGCAAAAAACTCCTTGTTTAATTTCTGAATAAACAAGCCAATTAAATTCTGTGAACCATTTATATTGAAATTTCAGACCTCTTGCTTTATATTTTTCCAACAATGGAAACTCATAATTTACATTTGGTACCCACACATTTCTAAGCACCTATAATATTATATTAAAAATAAAGCAAATAATCAAATTATATTTATTAGTTAGTACAATATTCAATATTGTATATACTATATAAATAAAATAATGGATTTAGTATGCAAAATAGTTTACTAGTGGCTAGCTTACACTACTATATTTAACTCACAAGCTTTTTATCAGCATCAGTAAGTGTACAATTAGTAAAAAGCCCTATATCATTTGATCTAAAATTAGTTTCCAATTCATTATCAATAACTTCATCCTGAGGAAAATAACAAAAATCAAAATTTAAAGCAATATTTAGCAATGCATTAAAGCATTAACACAATTAAGCAAATAGTATTCTTAGTTGGCACTATGCAATAACTAATTTTTTATATAAAATCTACACTAAATTATACTTCTAGATAATATTTATTATTACTTGTTTTAATGTCGAACATGAAGGCTGATCTACTGACAATACAATATTCTGTGTCTCTGGGTCATTAGTTTTAGTTTGATTTAGATGATCCTTTAAAATGTATAAAATTAATAAAAATTGGAGTTATAAAAATAAGATATAAATTGATCATAGTAATATGGTACTTACATCATCACAGCTTTCTTTATTATTACGACTTTTTTTTGAAAAATATGTTAAAAGTGTATTTTTAGTATTATCATCTTTTTTCCTTTTACCTTCCATTTTTAGAAATAAAAAATTCTATTATAATTTTACGCTGTTTTATTTTAAAAATAATTAACGAATAATAAATAAATATTAAATAAAAAATCGTAATTTGTGTTGCACTTTCATTCGAAAACGAATCACTATAATGTATTAATTTAATTCAGAAAACACACAAAACACACAAATAGACAATATCACAAAATTCACAGTATGAGCCGATTATTACCAAATGAGAAATGACTAACGAGTAACGGAGGTCGGAGTCCGGAGAGTCGTTGCGATTGTGAATATTCCGAATTCCGATAAACCGTTAACCGATAATGTGGAAAATCCATCAGTTATTTTTAGCGCGTATAATATCGTTAGATAATAATATAATATTATGGGATTCGGGTGATTTTTGTTAAATCTATAAAATATACCATAATTAGTACATAAATGTGTTAGACGATTACAAAAAAAAAAAAAACAGGGTCATGGGGGGGGATTCGACACCCAAAATCCCCCCCCGTAATTACGCCACTGCTCTTAACATATACTTCTTTTTTTCTATATGCTTTCTTACAATTATTTCAGTTGTAGCATTTTAATTTTGAATATGTTTATTGTTGACTTGTTTTGAGCTGTTTACAATTATACTCAGTTTTTAACTTTTTAGGTTTTTTTTGTCTATAAATGTCAATATAATGTTATTTGTTGAGTAACAAAAGCTTGAAAATTTAATGCAAGTCTTATAATATATTGTTACAATAACATTTGAGAAATATTAAAAATTCATAGTCACAATTTTTGTTTTAGAAACATTTTTAGTTCAAATTTTAACAAAAAGCGAGAAAATCACGAAAATGTGCAAATTATTTTGAGTTAGAAATTCTTAAAATTTTTCTTTTTAAATCTAAGATGAAATGTAATACAAGATTATCTAGCTTAATCAAAATAAAACTATCTATAAGAAAGTCAAATTAAAGTTTTATGAGTGTTATTTGTGAAATTCAAATTTCTACAACATTGGATATTCACTCGGTTTCTCATGTAGCGATTTTCTTATTTTGTTGTAATTCGAAAACGAATAACAGCAGACACTTGAGATTTATATCATAATATGTTAATTTTATAAATTCCTAATACTTGATAAAATGTTAAAAATATTTTAACTTGTTTTCAGCTGTTTACCGACAATTTCAAATTTCAATTTTTTTAGTTTTTTTTCTATAAATATCAATAACATTTTAATTGTTGTGTCAAAAAGCGAAAAATGTAATACAAGGCTCCTTATATATATTGCTTAAATAGCAGTTGAAATATGTTAATAATACATGGGCACATTTTTTTTTTTAAAAGTATTTAATGTTTGATTTTTGGCAACATTTATCAAATTTAAGATTTAAAAATGATTTTGTAGTTAAAAATTTAAAAATGTTCATAATTTATACCTAGCGATTGAAAACTTACAAAAAAATTCCACTTAAGTAGGTTATTCTGAAACCAAAAAAATCCAAAGGTGGGCATTAACTAGTCAAAAAGTTAAAGTTAATTTTTTTTAAACTTTTTAACTTACCTAGTTAGTTTACTTTCTAATTAACTTATGAACTTAACTAGTTTAATTTACAGTTAAAATAACTTAGCTTTTCTCAGTTGATTTTAAAAAAATCTATCAAGTTAAAAGCATTTTGTAATTTTTCGTTTATACGTAAACTTTACTATAGCAGTATAAAATAAAAATAATCCAATACAAAAACACAAACTTTTCTGTTATTTTTCTTGATAACATAATTTTGTGTATATTAACATATTTTATTAAGTTGTAAATTATATATGTTATTAATACAATTAATAATTTTAAATTACACATTGACAATTGTTATGTTTTAATGTTATATAACTTATAATACATATGAAGGTCATACACTCATCTTCACGTATTATGAAATTCAATAATTGCTATACGATATAAAAATTTGTTAAATTATTATCAATTTGAAATGAGTATAGTTTAAATTAGTAAATAATAGTGAACTAAAAGTAAAATGGTATACAGTGAGCATTATGATAAAAGTTCAATAAAATTGTTTTTTATAATTTATAAATTAGAAACTAGAAAGACACATTCACTCCTTATGTGCTTTACATACTAATTAAAAGAAAAATAGATTAAATTTTTTTAAACTGAGTTAAGTTAATGTTTTTTTCTATACTAACTTTTAACTTATCAAGTTAAATTTATAATTTGTTAACTGTTAACTTTTAACTTATCGATCTTGTATTCTCTTAACTTAACTTAACTCGAGTTAATTATTTTCATTAACTTGTCCACCTTTGAAAAAATCTT
>NW_021771283.1:518-1236 GCF_005508785.2 Acyrthosiphon pisum | reverse complement strand
AAATGTAATAAATTATATTAAAATAATGTATAATTACGAATTTAAGATTTTGTAATATTCTCATAGGTAGGAGCGGTCAGAGTAATATTCTGATAGCGGTTGACTACGAGTATATTATAATTTTACAGGAAGCAAGACCACTTTTTGTTGATGATGAAGATGTTGATAAGGTAGTTTATAAATAAATGTAGACAGATGAAAAGATACATTGTAGTTTATTAAAATGTTCTTCAGTAATTTTGTCTAAGTCCAATTGAAAAGTTACTACACAGAGTGACGTGAAGGTGCTTGTTGTGCTCTGGAGTAGACACGTCTGAATACAGGCTGTTTCAGGCTCCCTTCTATATTCGGGTCCCTGCTCCTCCTGCCTATCGATACACTATCTCGTCTCTAACGGATGTGGTCCGTGTGACCATCGACTCAGCCCACGCACTTGCGATATTCCTAATCTGTAGCCTGCGGTGTGCATGTATAGAAAAGCATAATGCTGTTTCCCCGAAGTATAATGAATCGCCTATGGTTATCTATCTTTTACATCATGCTTCTAGTTTAACATTAGTTATCTATTTTACGATAATGACAAACTCTCATATTTCGTCAACTATTATATGAATTTCTTTATATTCGACTATAATATAATGCAATGTAATACTATAATATGATATAATATATTATACTCGAATGATTACGAATACCCAGTCAGCCTTCTCCTTTATCC
>NW_021771283.1:0-418 GCF_005508785.2 Acyrthosiphon pisum | reverse complement strand
CGTTTGTCTATTTGTATTTTGCAATTTGCCAATTTGTCATTGAGATCATTTGCCTATTCATTTATTCGATAGTTCTATCGCTGAATATACTTTCAATCTATTTACTATTATTGGTTTATTAATTGTGTATCGTGAGAAAACGGATACTATCCGTTACAATTTTATTTAACCTTGATCTTTAGTAAAATTCCTATTTTAGATTCTTAGCGGAGAAAAAAATGTATTATTTTTACAGTGATGTGGTTTTTTTTATGAAAATATCTAGTTGGAACACTCGTGGGTCAAAAGTAAGAAATTCCCAAAAGTATTTATATGTTTCGGGTTAAACAAAACAAAAAATGAATTAATAAAGAAAAAAATGAGAATTTTTACTTAAAACAATTTTTTGTTAAATTCCAAAAACTAATTACTGTAGATC
>NW_021771282.1:1187-1946 GCF_005508785.2 Acyrthosiphon pisum | reverse complement strand
TTATATATTCTCTGAATTAATTAAATTTTAGTTTCAGAGAGTATTAGAATCACAATAATATTTTTGAATTTTAATATATTCAATTTTTCAATTATTTTCCACCGGGAAGCTTATTAAAATCGAGATAATGATATTTAAACGTAAAATACTAAAACGACCAGTTTTTATTGTGAAAACTAGCACACAATCAAGAATAGCATAAAATAATAAATTCGATTCCAAACGATTCCACGTTTTTTGTGCCATTATAGGTAGTACCTATCATAGAAATATTATTATAATTGGGAAGGCACAATTATTACTGCGTCTGCGTATTGCGTTTACATTGTACAGTGTTACGTATTTGTTGTCTTATAACTATTATAACTATTATACTATACCTATAAATATCGCCGACGATTGGGAAAAGTATAAATTTATCCCACGGGAATATCATCGTTTGCAGGCAACGAACTAAACGGGGGATAGGAATCTATGCATGCGTGATACCGATAATAATATAGCTGTAGCTATGTGAGAGGCGGTACCGGATATATAGATAGGTAGGTACATAATACATATCGTACATACCTTGATTTAACGACCGTTATATACAAAAAGAACCAATTGTCTGTTACCCGGCCTGGTTTTTTTCCAAGTGTTTTATAGCCAATTACAGCGAAGGAACAAATTGAATATGTTAATTTTTTTTATTGTTTTTTGTTTTTTAAACCGATGTATAAAGGTTTATATTTTCCGGCTCATTGCAGGGAATCGATC
>NW_021771282.1:0-1087 GCF_005508785.2 Acyrthosiphon pisum | reverse complement strand
GAACTTACGACTTTTGTCCTTCACGTATAATAATATAATGATAGGTATATACATTAGCGTGACATTTTAATTGACTCGGTCGAAATTGGTTAGAGCAGTTGTGTTCCCTCAGAGTTCAACCACACATAGTTTTCCCGACGATTTACTACAATTCTGCAGCAAAGTTTAATGCGAATTTAATTAAAAAAATATTTTACTATACCGAACTAACGAAGTAATATTTTTTAGCGATTTTCAATGATACCTATTTTATTTATATTTTTGTTAGCCACTGTGTATCATGTGATAATAACGGACAGAATAGTCACTCATTTTGGCACCAAATAATTTTCCCGTTGTGAAACCGTTTTTCATTGTATTAGAAACAATTTCCCATGAACATCATTATAATCTTTACTGTTATAAGAAAATTGTAATTTTATTTACTAAAATCAAAACAAAAATGTAAATAGGAAAGACTGCGTAAAATTACAAGAGACACCTTGGTACGTTCTTCTCTCTGATATACCCAAGTAAGAGGGGGCATTATATAGGTACTTCCTACGAGTATTCATCTTCACTAAGGCCGTGCATGTGTCCTTAATACATGTCGTCGTCTTTCTATTAGTTAATGAAGTATCAAGTAACTTAAGTAACTGATGATGCGCCAAAAGTCGTAGGTACATATTTCGAAATCCTTTTGTGTATGCTCAGCCTTTCTTCGTAACACGTAAACTAATAAGGTGCTTTTAAAAATATATTTAATATATATTATTATCTGATAGACTTTTAGTTTCGAGTCTTCGCTGATAGGTAATGAAAAAAAAAAAAATTATCAAGATAAAAATGTGCGGATCGTTTATTCGTTTTATTTGTAATTTATTTGTTTATCTTTATTATTAGATTATTAAATTATAATGTATCTTTTGTCTTTATATCTACCTCATTATCTCTTATATTTATCTAGATATTTTAAAATGTATCATACTGGTAAACAGTAAATTATTACGTATTGTATTTTATACACGAGTATCGGAATATATGATTATAATATACATTATTTCTATTGCCGGCTATTTTGTAATTTCAAATCTACTTCATTTTAATT
>NW_021771281.1:951-12144 GCF_005508785.2 Acyrthosiphon pisum | reverse complement strand
ATGTAACTGTAGTT
Organism: Acyrthosiphon pisum; assembly: GCF_005508785.2. Taxonomy (NCBI): domain Eukaryota; kingdom Metazoa; phylum Arthropoda; class Insecta; order Hemiptera; family Aphididae; genus Acyrthosiphon; species Acyrthosiphon pisum. The sequence goes on along the minus strand of NW_021771281.1, from coordinate 12,130 downwards.
TGGAATTTTTCAGTTGCTTTGCTAATTTTCCAGTTTTCATAAGCACCATAACATTTTGGTTCAGGTTTCTAAAGTGCATGTCGGCTAACATCAATGCTCTTTCACTGGTCAATGGCGAACGAGATATAACACTCAACACGGATCTATCAGGATTATAGAACACTCGAGATGCGGCAATTGCTTTCTGAAAATCTTTGTGTATTCCATTGGTTTTAGCACTAAAAGATTTAACATTGTTATTATTTAAAATATTTTTAAAACTGTGTTAAAGTTTAACTATTAAAACTGATAGTAAAATATTTTTTGAAGTGAATACTTCATAGGCGTCAGAAAACTGTTTAACCTAACCCCCAATCTCATCCAACATTATATTTAATATCATTTATATTATTTTATATGTTATTTGATTACTTAGATATTATTTTTGAAAATTATTATAGGTCTACTATTGAAACAGTATAAAATTGTATTAATATGTATTTTAAAATACATAGGTATGATAGTACACACAGCCAAAGTGAATACTTAAATGAGTAATTAACAATTATTAGATTTATTTTAATAATATTATATTTGTTTTTAAATATTGTTTAGTGTAGAGAGGAATACGAAAACGAAAGTAGAGTGGCTGGTGCTCAAGTTTATATAAATTATATTCTTGACTCTTTTAATTATTTTTTTTTTTCAGTTTTAGTATATGAATAAACCTATTTAAACTGTTAATACATGTAATTTCAAATTTTTTCTTAATTTATGAACATTTTAATTTTTGGCAATACCACATTTTGAATTACCTCTCTTCAAATACCATATTTGTACGGTATATAGTAACAACGTTACTACTGTACATAAAAATATACATTAATATAATATGATAAATTTGTATTTTATCGATCAATAAAACAATTTCCAACGCTACCATTCGTATATGGGCGTGTATACATACATCGGTTTTTTTTTTTAATGTAATACATACAATTCTCTAACATCTTCAGGTACAGGAATGTCAAATGTATAATTTGTATCCCCATTACTGTCACTGCGTTTGATTTCATCAGGCGAGACTATTTCTGTAACTGTTGAGTGGAAATACTTGGCAACAGACTGGGATGGTGAGTTACTACATAATTCTTGCTTCATTCCAATTATTTCTTGACTGAATGGTTCAAGTTTCTAAAAATAAAAATTTTTGATTAATTAAAATATATTCCAATATAAAAAGATTAAATAAATACTTTAAGGTGTTCTAAATGATGTCCTAGCAAAAATTTAGCATTAGATATCCTTTCTACCGTGCCAACAAACATAAAAGGAACTTGACCCTCTTCGCGAGGAATGGTGGGTTGTGTCTCATCATCACCTACAATTTTTACTTCAATCTACAATAAAAAAAAATATATATATAAACTCTTTAAATTGAAATGCTAATAACAATAACTAAATATCTAAAAATTATATAATTCTAGGGATTTAAAAAAGACATAACATACTTAATTAAGAGACACATTTTAAATGCAAAAAATATTGTGTTTGACAAATTATTAATATTAAAAATAATATATGCATAAATAAATTAACTTACCACTCTGCTCTTGTCAACAATATCTTGGATGTTTCTACTATTTTTACCAATTACTTTTCCCATGAAATGTCTAGGAACTTGTAGAAATTCTTCTTTAAACTCTAAAATTCCTCGAGCTTTCATTACAGCGTCTTTATTCTAAAAACAAGGTTATTAGATATTTTTACTAAGCTACAATAAAACTAACTTACTTCTCCATAAATTTTAAAAACACCAGTGTTTTGATCTAATTCAATATTTGTAATACCGTCAATCCTGCGAGCTCGTTTGATATTAGTGCCACGAGTACCAATAGCCAAACCAATGAGATTATTACATACATTAAATTCATCAGTATAAGACGATGATTTAAACTGTTGCTTGGAATTTTTCAGTTGCTTGGCTAATTTTCCAGTTTTCATAAGCACCATAACATTTTGGTTCAGGTTTCTAAAGTGCATGTCGGCTAACATCAATGCTCTTTCACTGGTCAATGGCGAACGAGATATAACACTCAACACGGATCTATCAGGATTATAGAACACTCGAGATGCGGCAATTGCTTTCTGAAAATCTTTGTGTATTCCGTTGGTTTTAGCACTAAAAGATTTAACATTAATATTATTCAAAATATTTTTTAAAACTGTGTTAAAGTTTAACTATTAAAACTGATGGCAAAATATTTTTTGAAGTGAATACTTCATAGGCGTCAGAAAACTGTTTAACCTAACCCCCGATCTCATCCGACATTATATTTAATATCATTTATATTATTTTATATGTTTTTTATTACCTAGATATTATTTTTGAAAATTATTATAGGTCAACTATTGAAACAGTATATAATTGTATTAATATGTATTTTAAAATACATAGGTGTGATAGTACACACAGCCAAAGTAAATACTTAAATGAGTAATTAACAATTATTAGATTTATTTTAATAATATTATATTTGTTTCTAAAAGTTGTTTAGTGTAGTGAGGAATACGAAAACGAAAATAGAGTGGCTGGTGCTCAAGTTTATATAAATTATATTCTATGGCTCTACCAAGGAGGTTGGCTCCAGTAGTTTGCATTTACTGCCAGACAAACTGGTATACAATAACTGAATGGTAATAATTCAAAACGAGGTATTGATAACATTTGAAAAATACACGAGTAATTCATATCTGGCATAAAAATTGTTTAAGATTGAATAATTCTATTCTATGAACAAAATATATTTAAAAATTTGTCATTCAATTCATAAACTGTGAGTCTTATTGTCTCAATTCAAAATGACTGAGACTATGATAACAATGGCACACTAAACCCAGAATTAAATAAATTGTGTCCTTTAGTAAAGAATGATTTACATAATCAACATCTTTAAAATACCTATTAAAACTATGTTGTAATTCAAAATCATTTATTTTGACTCTTTTAATTATTTTTTTTTTCAGTTTTAGTATATGAATAAACCTATTTAAACTGTTAATACATGTAATTTAAAATTTTTTCTTAATTTGTGAACTTTTTAATTTTTGGCAATACCACATTTTGAATTACCTCCCTTCAAATACCATATTTGTACGGTATATAGTAACAACATTACTGCTGTACATAAAAATATACATTAATATAATATGTTAAATTTGTATTTTATCGATCAATAAACAATTTCCAACGCTACCATTCGTATATGGGCGTGTATACCTACATCGGTTTTTTTTTAATGTAATACATACAATTCTCTAACATCTTCAGGTACAGGAATGTCAAATGTATAATTTGTATCCCCATTACTGTCACTGCGTTTGATTTCATCAGGCGAGACTATTTCTGTAACTGTTGAGTGGAAATACTTGGCAACAGACTGGGATGGTGAGTTACTACATAATTCTTGCTTCATTCCAATTATTTCTTGACTGAATGGTTCAAGTTTCTAAAAATAGAAATTTTTGATTAATTAAAATATATTCCAATATAAAAAGATTAAATAAATACTTTAAGGTGTTCTAAATGATATTCTAGCAAAAATTTAGCATTAGATATCCTTTCTACCGTGCCAACAAACATAAAAGGAACTTGACCCTCTTCGCGAGGAATGGTGGGTTGTGTCTCATCATCACCTACAATTTTTACTTCAATCTACAATAAAAAAAAATATATATATAAACTCTTTAAATTGAAATGCTAATAACAATAACTAAATATCTAAAAATTATATAATGCTAGGGATTTAAAAAAGACATAACATACTTAATTAAGAGACACATTTTAAATGCAAAAAATATTGTGTTTGACAAATTACTAATATTAAAAATAATATATGCATAAATAAATTAACTTACCACTCTGCTCTTGTCAACAATATCTTGGATGTTTCTACTATTTTTACCAATTACTTTTCCCATGAAATGTCTAGGAACTTGTAGAAATTCTTCTTTATACTCTAAAATTCCTCGAGCTTTCATTACAGCGTCTTTATTCTAAAAACAAGGTTATTAGATATTTTTACTAAGCTACAATAAAACTAACTTACTTCTCCATAAATTTTAAAAACACCAGTGTTTTGATCTAATTCAATATTTGTAATACCGTCAATCCTGCGAGCTCGTTCGATATTTGTGCCACGAGTACCAATAGCCAAACCAATGAGATTATCACATACATTAAATTCATCAGTATAAGACGATGATTTAAACTGTTGCTTGGAATTTTTCAGTTGCTTGGCTAATTTTCCAGTTTTCATAAGCACCATAACATTTTGGTTCAGGTTTCTAAAGTGCATGTCGGCTAACATCAATGCTCTTTCACTGGTCAATGGTGAACGAGATATAACACTCAACACGGATCTATCAGGATTATAGAACACTCGAGATGCGGCAATTGCTTTCTGATAGTTTTTGTGTATTCCATTGGTTTTAGCACTAAAAGATTTAACATGGTTATTATTCAAAATATTTTTAAAACTGTTGAATTTTAACTATTAAAATTGATTATATGTATTTATATTTTTTTTTTTTGTTATACTCACGTTTCTCTGACATCCTCAGGTACATCAATATCAAACATGTAAAATGTATTTCCATTAATGTGCGAATTTATGTTACTGCATCTTATTCTATCGGGAGAGACTATTTCTACAACTGTTGAGTTGAAATATTGGACAACGAACTGGGATGGTGGGCTACCACTGATAATTTTTATCACTGCCTTTACCCATCCATAATGAGGTTTTCTGACCAATTTTACTTCTATTTCTTGATTAACAATAAACTCTGTACTACATTGGTCATCTGACAAGGGGAGTCGAACATTTTCATGGTTGAATTGAGTTTCAGGATACCAACTAAAAATTATAAAATATGCATTAATATTTGGCAAGGTACTAATAATTTAATGTTTTAAAATTATCAAGGACTGCCTAATTTTGTGAACATCTATCGAAGATAGTTAATATTAGCTAAGCTCCTTTCCATTAATTTTGAAAAAATTGAAAATGTATTATTTAGGTATTTATTTGTTTATCAATCTAATTCAACAATTCAGAAGCCATCAAGAAGTGTTAAATTGAAAAACAAACAAATTAAAAAATACTATTTAAGGCTGTTGGATGCAGTGATTTTCTGTCTTTGTCTAATACACGTTGAACATAGGAATAACGACCAAAGCCAATGACAAAAAATATGGTACTTCTAGTTATTCAATTTAAAAAACTAAAAGATGTTTGAATTGGTTTACATGTTTACTTTGCATCGGTCGAAGTACTTTTTCAATTGTAGCAATATTTTGATGAGAATAAATATTTTACATTTTCTAAATTTGTCAATTTTTAATATTAAATATATTAAATAAATATTAAAAATATGCTTCCGATGCAAAGTAAACTTGTATACAAATTCAAACATCTTTATATTTTTGAAATTGAACTAGGTACCATTACTACTATTTTACTACTACTGTAGTACTACTGACTGCCTATTACATATATATTTTGTAGTTGCTATTTAAAAAAAAAATCAACTCTAGGTATTAGATATTTGGATTAGTAGGTATAAAGTCTAATAAAATTATTTTGATATAGGTAACTGTATAATTTAATAAAAACCTGACTTAATAAGACATGATTATTTTAAGGGTAATCTTACTTTTTAAATAGGTACTAATTATTCATGGTAAAAAACAAACATAAGTTCTTAATTGTTTATGTACCTAACTACTTGTAATTTTGATTAAAATGCTTAAAAAAAGTATTTTAATAAAATATAAATAAGAGATACTCACTTATTAGGGAAAGAAACTAGAACTTCTTTTTCCATTACACCCGTAACAAAGCCCTAAAATATATAAATTAAATTAATTAACATTCTCAAAAATTAATAATAATTTTAAATAGGTACCTACATAAAAAATTGTAAGAATCTACAGATCTTAAACCAATTTAGTGGTAACAGGTAAATGTTAGGTAAAATATAATATATCAGTATATACTCCGTTCCAAAAGAGAACATTATAGTATATACTAATTGACGACTGGCGGCAAGTATTTACCACACAAAGGCAGTTATTACCTGTGGAAGGAGAAAAAAGTGTGCAGAACTCATCATGAAGTGTGTAGCAAAAATGTTTGGCATTTCATAGGTACTATTTTGATGAAATTCTTACTAATTTCCTACTTTCCTACTTGTAATATGAAATTCCAGATGAAATTCTGATTAGCAAGTATAGGTACTATGTGGTTACGTGTACTACAAGTAGGTAGCTACTTACATTTATTATAATCCTTTATTTAGGGTCAATAAAATTAATCTTTGGTAAAAAATATGGATAAATAAATCTATTGGTACAATTTAGTTGTACTTATAAAAGATCTTTAAAAGAATTTTAAGTAAATCAAAACGAATCAAGTTTGCCACAATCATGTTAAGTGTGTTATATTAGTCTTGAGATTTAACAATTTGAAAACAATCTAGGTAAATAGCCAAGTTTTAAAAACGATTTTCATCAGTGCTTGGTTAATCATGACCAACTTCATAGACATATGCTGTAGATAGGTACCCCACATGATGGAGCTGAATCAACTAATTTATTTAGCTGCATACAAATTGAGTACCATGAAGTTTAAAATATAATTTTAATTAAGTCTATGTTTAAATATTAACCGAGTTCTGACACCCTGTCAAACTTATATAAAAAAACATCTCCTCCCCATTTTTACAGTCATAAGACTGTAACAAAAATGTCTAAATGATCGATTAAAACTGTTTTTTATATACTCTGTCCAAAAGTGTAATACTCACCGAGCTGCAACCCATTTCCGTCTGGTGGCGGGCACCTCCCATATAATGAGTGGAAAAAAGTACACTGAACCGATGTATTTTACTTTGACTTTTGAGACAGAGTATAATGTTAATTTGATAAATTAATGAGCATACCTAATGGCTAATACTAATATTATTAAGTATAATATTCATCGAGGGGCGGTGAAAATTCACTAAAAATTTTAAATAACATCAAAAAAGGAAGAGAACTTTCGAAAAGTGTAAAAGTGGATAAAAATATTTGTCCGAATTGGGTCTGAGTGGAGACTGGAGACCCAGTCGCATGCCGCCGACTCTACGGGGAAATCGCCGGCTGACGCTATTGCGGCAGTCAGCACTTTACAATCCCCATGCAAACTCACCTCGTAATAGGCGCCGTTCTCAAAGAGCACCTCGACCTTAATGTCGTCCATTGCTGCGTCGGGCGTGTGGTGTTGCTGATGACTCGTCGTCGCTTTTGCTTGTCTGAGTAACGGGTGGTGGGTGGCATATGCTATATGGCGGAAGCGTTGTCGGTGTCAAACAACGACGGTACGTCCTCGGCGATGGCGACGGTGCGCTTAACGCGTATACAGCAAGGGAGTCGACGTGAGTACGTCGTACGTGACCACTGACAACAGACGTCGACGTGATACGTCGTACACTCGTACGTGACCACTGACCACCACTGCTATGCGTGACCGTGTGTGCGATACGGCTTCGGCGGCGTCGCGGTGTACGCAGTAGTAATAAAAAATAATTACAAATATGATAAATAATAATTATCTCCATTATTATCCATTGGCCGCTGCTCTTTGCTCGGTCGGTGAGTGAGTCAGTGAGAGTCGAGAGAGTGAGAGATGCGTCCGAATGCGAGTATGCGACAATGCGATAAAGATTAAAGACATATTAAAATATATTTAATAAAATATTATTATATATTTAATATAAAATATATTATAATATATAATTTATTAATATTATGATTTATGTCTATGGTATTATAGGTAGGTACACTATATCGATAAGTATACATGGATAATTACAATATTGTATTATCTATGATGATAATAATATAATAGTGTAGTGATAAGTGATAACGTGTAATATGAATGCAGCAAGTGTTATCACTGCGGAGTGCGGGCGCACAACGTAATAAAGGGCATTCTGAATCCATCATAATTATTATACGATCGTTATATTATTATGATCTGAAACAGTACTGTTGTCTGTTTACAATATAATAGAGAGTACAATACAAGATATTCTACAAAAAAACCTGTGTGTCAGTGGTACACGCGCAGTGGCGGCTCCAGGGCTTAATTTTGGTTTGTGTGTGTGTGTGTGTTGGGGGGGGGGGGCTAGAAGTACAAACAATTCCAAAATAACCCCCCTTGGATGCACCTCTGTACACACGGCCGAAGTGAATACTTTATAATGAATATTTAACTTTCAAGATGATATTGGTAAGGAAACCTCATTTATAGGAATACCCGAGTACGATGAATAGTATTCACTGAATACCGTCAATTATTACGAATTTACGACGGTTGAAACATTATTACTAGGTATTATAGACAAGGCTATAATCGATGTTAACTTTTTAATATTACCTAGAATATTGAACACATTCATAAAATAATTTTTATAATTTATTACGTATATTATATTATTATATTCAATATTCATTGTTCAACACGAACATTTTATAAAAAAAATATTTAAATTATCAAATATAAAATACCTAGGTATATAGGTAGTAAAAATATTATAATTACTATTTAACCAATATTTTGATTATGTTTAGGACGCTTAAAATTGTTTGGCCCCGAGCCCAAAAAAATTTTAATCCGGGCTTATTGGAGAGGTTAATAAAGTATTGAGTAGTAGGTAACGTAACGCAAATTACAAATTACTGTAACGCAATTACTTTTTCAGTAACGCAGCAGTAATTTCATTACATTTTACCTAGGTACCTACTTAAAGTAACGAAATTGTAACAAAATTACTTTTTAAAAGTAAACGCACTAACGTGTTATTACTTATTTTCCACTTTATAAAAATAATAATTTTGAATGTATTACAAAAATAAGCCGATACGATATCCAAGAAAAATTAAAAATCAATTATATTTATTTTCGATTCCATTTCGTTAGGAAATCGTAATAATTAATTATTTGTTGGTAATTTGTGTACAATAGTACAATACCTACAATAAGTGTTATAAGTACCTATTATTTGAATTATAATTTTGTTTTTTTTCTTACATTATTATTCCTATACCATAATATTGTTATTTTAATTATTGTAACAATAATAATTTATTAAACGATTATAATATATTAATATAATTATTATATGACATTTAATAATATGTGATATAATTGTTGCATATTTGTGTACAATAGATTATAATGTACATTGTACACTATAAATGGAACAACATTTGATTTAATTTTGATTTTTTTCTTACATAATTATTAATTATTCCGATATCGTAAATTAATGGTTTACAGCAAATAATGGTTTAAAATCTATTATAAAAATTACTTATTAATTAATTAAGTAATTAATCGATAAAAAGTAAAAAAACTTATTAATTTACCATGCGATATCAGACGATTTTAATAAGATATCAAAAATCGGATTTCTTACGATTGTTAAAAAAATTCTCCTCTACAATTTTTGTAATAGGTAGTTTTGCTAAAAACGCTTCAAAAAGACGTATTACTTGAAGAACAAAAGTATAGTACCTACCTATAGGTTTTAATATAATTATAATTTATGATATACTTTTTCTATTAACATTTCATGTCGTATAGAAAATGCTAGTATAAATAAATTCAGTGAAAATTTCGAAAGTTGTCGATTATTCGTTTTCGAGTTACATCAAATAACAAATTCGATTTTTTGAAAACTGACTGCGAAAAATTTTGGAAACTATTGAGAATTTTCAATGTTGACCTCCCGAATGCACTAATCCAATTCAATTTTCCATTAGAAAATTTACTATATATTTGAAAATCTAAGCCATATTTTGACTAGATATCGTGTATAAAGACTAAAGACACAAACATACATTTTTTAAATGCAATTATAAGTGGGTGTCGCTCGACGCTTTGTTGTGCAGTAGGCTACAAGTGGGTCACTGAAATGGATCGTGATAAATTTGAATTCAATGATATAATATTATTGTATACAAAAAACGATTCTGAGTGTAAGCGGATATTAATGTTTTATCATTGATTATAAATAGTATTACTAGTATAACTAGTAATACTAGTTATATTTATATTGTAATAGTTAGGCATGAACAGCATGAACTACTTGGCTGAAACTTTCTTTTAAATTTTTAAACCTTCGTTATAAAAATTTAACAATATTTAAATTGTTATACTCATATTATATTATTATCTAGTTTACTCTAATATATTGTTATAATAGCAGTTAAAAAATATTAAAAATACAAAAGCACAGTTTTTTTTATGAGCATATAAAGTTCGAATTTTGATAAATGTATGAAACTTATAATTTAATTATTATTTTGTAGTTGAAAATTTATAAAATGTTTAACTTTTATATCTAAAGATTGAAAATTTAAAACAAGGTACCGCGTGATACGTTGTACATAAATTATTTTATTGTAATGCATTACAGTGACCCACTTGCAACCTACTGTACTGCAGAGTGACATCCACTTGCCCACATTTTTTTCTATGAATGTCAATTAAATTTTATTAGTTGGGAAAAAAGCTTGAATATTTTACACAAGGCTCCTACTATATAATGTTACAATGATATTTGAAATATCAAAAATCCAGTCACAACTTGTTTTTATAAGCATTTAAAGTTCAAATCTTGACAAAAGACGTAAATCACGTAAATATGCAAATTATTTTGAGTTAGAAATTACTAAACATTTTTCTTATTAAATCTAAGATTTGAAAATGTATTAAAAGATTCCTCATAAGTTTTTCTACTTTTATCAAATAAAAATGTTTATAAGAAAGTCAAATAAAATTTTATGAGCGTTTTAAGTTTGTATTTTTCAACATTGGAAATTCACTCGATTTCTCATGTAGCGATTTTCTTATTTTGTTATAATTTAAAAATGAATAACCGTAGACACTTGAGATTTATATCATATGTTTATTTCATTAATTCCTATACACCATCAAAATATGAATGTTAAGAACTTCAAATTATTTTTAATTGTTTTGAGCTGTTTACGGAGAGTTTAATATTTCAATGTTTTTAGTTTTTTTTTCCTATAAATATCAATAAAATTGTATTTGTTGGGTCAAAAATCGTGAAAATTGAATACAAGGCT
>NW_021771281.1:0-897 GCF_005508785.2 Acyrthosiphon pisum | reverse complement strand
ATTTTGTAGTTAGAAATTTATAAAATGTTCAACTTTTAGAGCTAAGGATTGAAAACTTACAACAATGTTCCGTGTAATTTCCGTTTTAGTTTTTCATTAACCTACCTTGTTTTTTCCACTTGTCGAATGCGATAAAGTAAGTCTAATGAACAACGCACTATGGTAACAACACAAAATCTAGATTCTATCTTCAAACAATCTATCAAATCTATTTTAGTATTTTTATGAATCATAAATTGAATTTGTAGTTTGTATAATTGTTTTTTATCATAGTAGTCAGTTCAACATATTTTATTGATATTTATAGAAAAAAAAACTAAAAATTGAAAACTGAATGTAGACATTTTTTGTTTTGATAAAGATAGACAAACTTATGAATAATCTTGTATTAAATTTTCAAATCTTAGATTTAGAAATAACAATTTTTATGAAGTCTCAACTCAAAATAATTTGCCAATTTTCATGATTTTTCAGTATTTTGTCAAGATTTAAACATTAAATGGTTGTAAAAAAAACTGTGACTAAGGATTTTTAATATTTTTCAAATGTCGTTTTAATAATATATCTAGTAGGAGCCTTGCATTAAATGTTCAAGCTTTTTTATCCAACAAATAAAGTTTAATTGACATTCATAGAAAAAAAAAGGTGGGTAAGTGGATTTCGCTCTGCTGTACAGTAGGTTACAAGTGGGTCACTGTATAATGGATGGTATTAAATTTGAATTCAATGATATAATATCATTGTATAAGAAAAACGATTCTGAGCGGAGACGGTATGTTAGTCTAGGTATAAGACATAATATTATATTAGGTACCTATAATAAATTCCAAATTAATCATATCATAATATTTATTAGGTACTTATAACGCGTTATACATCAACAAAAAACCGTGGTAC
>NW_021771280.1:10710-10816 GCF_005508785.2 Acyrthosiphon pisum | reverse complement strand
TATACCACCATTTATTGGTAAATAATTTATGAAAAAAAATACGATTTCCTTAAATAAATGAAAAGGACACATATTATTATAAAGATACATCAATATTCAATTAATG
>NW_021771280.1:8839-10610 GCF_005508785.2 Acyrthosiphon pisum | reverse complement strand
AATACAAATTTTAAAAGCCACAAATTACAACATTCAATAAAATTTAGTTTCGTGTTTTTAATTATTTACCTTGTACAATATTGAACATCGATACTATATACTCCGTACCAAATAAGAGCGCATCGGGCGGCCACGGGCAAAACCGATTTTGTAACTTAAATTTGGTGCGCTCTTATTTGGCACAGGGTATAGTTTGCCATACAAGGTGCCAAAAATAGTGGAACATCAGGCTCTGTCGAAACACATAGATAATATGTCAACTTCATTTATTCTTCAACATCCTTTTTTATGTACTTTTAAGGTCCATTTCAATTTTCAATGTCCTTTTAATTTCAAAATTTAAACCATGTTACATATATTTTGTACATCATTTTTGCAGAAATTTGCACAAAGTTTCATCGTTTGTGCAGAAAATCTTAAAAGCTATCCCAAAAACAAAACGGAGGGGTCATTGAAACGGAAGCAATTATTAATTAACGTATTGTTATCGTTTTTATTATTGGGTATACGCTTAGCCAGAGATGGATTAGAATGTTTATCTATCTCGATGTTTGTTACCATTAACATTTAACACGAAGTATATAATTAATTTACCTTTGCCTTTCTGTCGAAGCGTTTAGTGGTAATATCAAATTGTTATGATAATCAATAAAATAATATAGGTACCAGAACTGGCAGAACTAGTATCAATGTTCAATTCCAATTGTACAAAGTAAATAATTGAAAACACGAATCTAACTGTTATTGAACGTTGTAATTTGTGGCTTTTAAAATTTGTATTCATTAATTGAATATCGATGTATCTTTATAGTTATATGAAGTGTCCTTTTAAAATGTTTAAGGAAATCATATTTTTTTTTCATACATTGTCGACCAATAAACGGTGGTATAATACACACACTTCGGAATGTCCAATTTTAATTTGTTATTCATGTATGATCTCTTTGACAAAATATCTAGTCGATTTTCAATTTTCAATTTTAAAGTATCTTAAAATTAATATTTGTTTTTCGAAAATTTTATGAAATAATTGCATTGCATTTGTATTTATTTTGGTCACTTCTGATTTTAAATGAAAAAAATTGATTCCTAAAGAGCTGCATAGTCTAGAACAGGGGTCGGCAAGTAATTTCTATTGGAGTCCTAAAAATTAAAATAATAAATCAATGAGGTCCAGTGAAAAAATCTTTTTCAAATCTTTATATTTTAAAATAGCAGTATAAAAATAAAAATAATTATTCAGTTATTAAAAATAAATAAATAAATAATACATTTTTATATTAAAAATTACAATATTAAAAGTATGAAAAAAAAATATCTATTACAGTAAATTATTTAATGCGAAAAATTACATTTCTTTTCCTTACCTAGTAACTCTTCTCTAAACACTTTATTTTCAATGTCAAAGAATCGTACGAAAATTGACATTTGTTCAGAATCAACTAAGTCACAAGATTCATCAAGCGCAATGCAGTAGCACGGTGACTTATGGAAAAATTCAAATAAGCTTTTTTGTTTTCGGCTGCCAACATTTCCGCCCTTCTTGTGTTACTCCTTGCCAACAAAGGAATATCTTGGATAGAGGTAACGATTTTTTTATTTTCTTGAAAAAGTGCAGTGACCACTTCCAACATACACTCTTTTACTATTTCGGAATCGGAAAACGGTTTTTGGTGCTTATTAAGAACCCAGCAAACACGCAACGCTGCTTTAGTTGATTTCTCTTGTTCACTCATACACCGTATAAGTGTAGTCGTACTATTTTTGTAGA
>NW_021771280.1:7540-8789 GCF_005508785.2 Acyrthosiphon pisum | reverse complement strand
CATTGCATTTGTATTTATTTGGTCACTCTGATTTTAATGAAAAAAATTGATTCCTAAAGAGCTGCATAGTCTAGAACAGGGGTCGGCAAGTAATTTCTATGGAGTCCTAAAAATTAAAATAATAAATCAATGAGGTCCAGTGAAAAAATCTTTTTCAAATCTTTATATTTTAAAATAGCAGTATAAAAATAAAAATAATTATTCAGTTATTAAAAATAAATAAATAAATAATACATTTTTATATTAAAAATTACAATATTAAAAGTATGAAAAAAAAATATCTATTACAGTAAATTATTTAATGCGAAAAATTACATTTCTTTTCCTTACCTAGTAACTCTTCTCTAAACACTTTATTTTCAATGTCAAAGAATCGTACGAAAATTGACATTTGTTCAGAATCAACTAAGTCACAAGATTCATCAAGCGCAATGCAGTAGCACGGTGACTTATGGAAAAATTCAAATAAGCTTTTTTGTTTTCGGCTGCCAACATTTCCGCCCTTCTTGCACTGAAAAAAATATCGTTGGTAATATTTACAATATACTATTGTTAACGGTTAACAACATTTAAATTGTTATAAGAACAATATTTTGTTAGTTTAATAATCGATACTGTTGAAATAACATAAAATATTATCAAAATGAAAATATACATTGTTGTAGAAAATTCTACTAAAAATATTATTATCAAATCAACAATACTCTTTTTATCCGGTTTTAATAATCAATAACTATCAATATTACACGGGAATTGTCAATATGATAGACGCATGGTAGAAATGATGAAAATTATTATTATTATGACAATAACATTGTCTGCGCGATAATATAAAATTGTTCTGCTGCGCCGCCGTAACCACTAAACCACGTTTTTGTCTCCACTCAGTCCACTCTCCGATCTCCATTCAACATTGTCAGTTAAATTAGCGTATTTTATACTTTTATATACATTATACTTGACTGTGACTTGTGATATTCAACTTCTAGTTTCTACTGTTATTGTTGGCTGTTTGATAAACTAATAAGGTAAGTAAAAATGATTTGCTATATTTGCTTAATTAATATTGGAGATTTGCAAGCTTTGGTAACTCATTATAAAATTATCCATTTATTAAAGCCCAATAGTCTATATTCTTGCTTAGAAAGTTCTTGCACTCAATCATTCCAGAGTTTATCTTCTTTTAAAAGGCATGTAACAAAAAAGAGCGATTTAGTGTATAATCCTACTTCTGAAAATACACAAGCTA
>NW_021771280.1:0-6222 GCF_005508785.2 Acyrthosiphon pisum | reverse complement strand
TTTTACCATTAAAGTTACAATTCAAACAATTTTTTGAAAGTGGCAAAAATTTCCAAATTGCTTATAAACGACTCATGGGTTTTAAAAATGAAAATAATCTGCTTTCAAATTTTGTCCAGGGAAAATTATGGGAGAAAAAAATTTCTCAGTATAAGGGTAAGATAGTTTTTCCATATTTTATTTACATTGATGACTTTGAAATTAACAATCCTTTGGGGTCACATTCTAATTATCAGTCAATTTCTGCAATTTATTACAGCTTTCCACTAATAGAAAATAATTCCAAATTATCAAATATTTTTTTAGCAGCTTTAATTAAATCAATTGATTTAAAAGAGTTTGGTAATGACCCATGTTTATCACAACTTATTGATGAAATTAATTATCTGGAAAAAGAAGGAATAAATATTGTAACTGAAACTGGTGAATTCCATGTTTATTTTATACTTGGAATAATATTAGGTGATAACTTAGGACTTAATAGTATACTGGAGTTTGGTAAATCATTTTCTTCAAATTATTATTGTAGATTTTGTAAATCCCACAAATCTATTTCAAATACGTTGTGTGAAGAAAGTCCTTCATGTATGCGTAATATTATAAACTACAAAGAGGATGTAGCCAAAATGAATTTTAGTGAGACTGGTATTAATAAAGATTCAATTTTAAATTCAATTTATAGCTTCTATGTTGTTGAAAATTATTGTATAGATGTGATGCATGATGTATTTGAGGGCGTTTGCCATTATGACATGTGCCATATTATTAAATATTATACTTCGACACAAATATTTTCATTATCAACTTTAAATATACGCAAAACAAATTTTAATTATGGCCCCATTGAAATTGGCAATGTGTCTCCTGAAATAACTGAAATGCATTTAAATAAATTTCGTTTAAAAATGTCTGCGAGAGAGATGATGACGTTTGTGCATTTTTTTTCTATCATGATTGGAGACTTAATACCCGAAAACGATGAAGTTTGGAACTTTTTCTTAACACTTATTAAGATAGTTGATATACTACTCTCTTTCCAATTCACTGAAAGTAAAATTTTAAATCTTAAACAATTAATTTGTCAGCACAATTCAATGTATGTTAGACTTTTTAATGATACATTAAAACCTAAACACCACTTTTTAATTCATTACCCTACAATTATCCAATACTCAGGACCACCAAGGCATTATTGGTGTTTTAGGTTTGAAGGTAAGCACAAGGAGTTAAAAATGTATGCACGTGCAACATCATCGCGAAAAAATATCACTTTGACTTTAGCCAAAAAATTTCAGTATAAATTTGCTCACATTTTACTACAACCCAGTAATCAAGAACTTATTTTAAAAGAAAAATACATAGTACACAGCTTACATTTAGATAAAATATGTGACACATTTTCTCTTACATCTGTAGATTTTGTTTGTTACAACCAAATAGAATTTATGGGAACAAATTATAAAAATGGATATTACTTAACAAGATTTATAGAAGAAATGAACTTATTAGAAATATTGGAAATAATAGTTTTTAACAATCCCCTTATTAAAATTCATATAATAGTTAAACAGATTAAATTAGAAAATTTTCATTCACACTTTGAAGCATTTGAAGTGAATAATGAAAGAATAATTATAAACGATTTTAAAATTTATAGTATTGATACATTTAGTGGACCACCCATTAATATAACACCTTCTTCTTCTGGGAAGTTAATGATTCGCTTAAAAGAATTTTTCTAATATATTATGCTTATTGTATGTAATCATTGTAAATATTATGTAAATACTGCTTTTTTTATTTAGTCTTTATAGCTTTTAAGTCTCGTTTTAAGTACAGCTTTTAGTATTTGGCAAATTTTGGCTGTAAACCAATATAATGGACACGGCAAACAATAATTCAGATACCCTTTCAACTAATGACATTTTGCAGTTGGAAGATGGTTTTAATGATATGCATGCAAGTTGAATTAATAAATAATTATAAATTTATATTATGTTGTATACTTGTTTGTGACTATAATCAATAATAGGCATTTCATTTATTAAATAGAATTTCAATTTGGAATCATCCACACTAGAAATGCCATTATTACAAGGTTATGAATATCCTATTGAAGATTTGCAACCACTACATGATTTGCTAAAATGTTGGAAATTAGGATTTCTGTATCAAACATTGCTCGGTTAGTGTACCTTTATGTTACCTATACTATTATAATGCATACTAGGTACATAGTTATATATTTTTATTTTAAATTAAAAAATGTTTTAGATGAATTAATTGATATGCAAGTTCTAACAGTTATGAAATCGGTTCATGTATATGAACTTCTCAAAAAATTTCCATTAGGAATCAAAATAAAATTTAGTCATTACTTAGAAAATTGGCAAAATGTTCAGAATGGATCATCAAATAATAAGTTGGACACAATACTACCAAAAAATACAAAGTCCTTCGTTCAAGAAGAACCTGTTGTTGATATTAATATAAATCTGGGTGATATATTAACCTCATCTACAACTGGATCAATGATTATTGATTATTATAAGATAAACAATAAGTTAAATGACAATATAAGATCGTTATTAGTGGAGACTGTGATTAGTTATATTATAACAACAAAAAAACAAATGTCAGTTAATTTAGCTGACTATATTGGGAATCAAATAATTGCAATGTTTCCATCTGAAGTAAAAGTAAATTATATTTTATGTAAATTATTTTGTATATAATACTACCTACCTAATATATACTACATTCCAAAAATAGCGCACACTATTTAATATTATAATATAAAATTATTGTAGTGAATGATAACTTTTTGAATTTATAGGATACATATTTTATGAAACATGAAACAAATAAAAACCCTAAAGGTAAACTGTATGCAAAATTCTATAATTCTATGAGAGCTTTAAAAACTAGTGGCCTTATAATACCTTCCAATGCTCATGTTAAAGTTCCTGTAAAATCAATAAATCGCAAGCATTTTGGTAAGGATTTTTAAATGTGATTGTAAGTATTTTATATTTATTTGTTGTTTATCATTATAATTTAATTACAGAACCATAAACTGGTATTGAGTACATATTAGATCAAATTATGCATTACAAAAATTGTTCATTTCCTGATCTTGAGAATAACTGGAAAGCTACGACAAACTATAGGTTAAATGAAATTCAAAAAGCATCAACAACCAGTGATATATTAAACAAATGGACTGGATTTACACTACCTCTTGGATACAGACTAGTAAATTACTATTTAAATTTCATCAATAAGTTCTAACTCAAAATTAACCAGTTATTGTGTAATATTATGTTTGTTTAGATTGATATTGATTTTCGTACATTGTACCCCAACTGCCCTAACTTAGTTTCAATTTTTGAAGACAAATCAGAAAAATTGATGGATTTACTAAATGAAAAAATCAAAGATAATTCAAGTCGTATGCTTTTTGAGAGTTTGAAGAATTCATCAAACATAATATGTCAAAGTAAGAATTTTTTTATATACCCACCTATACAATAGATTTTTAATATTGTGATTTATAATGTGAATTTTAATTTGTTGTGTTAAATGTAAATATTGTATTATACTGTTATGGTAAATATTATTTTTGTAAATGGTGTTGATTTCCATAATTAAGATTATTATTATTATTATTATATTATTATACTTTATTTATATTGTATGTATTTATATTTTTGATTTTAGATGGTAAAAATACAGTGTTATTTTATTTATTGCATGCAATATTTGTTCCTACGTCCAAAAAGGTGACTAAAGATGATAAGGGGAAAAAAAGCTTGGTGAAATATTCAATCAAAGACTCTCAGAACAGCTTTATGATCTTCAAAAATTCAGTTTGTGAAATGGAAGAATATATCACATGTCGCAGCAAAGAAAAAAACCCTATACAGCCGTATATACTAATAGTTGGTACGCCAACTGATCCAAAAGAAATACTAGTTTTTTTTGATTCGACAAAATATAAAGTGTTTTCAATGGTACATGCAATTGACATTTGTTTCAAAATATTTCATTTATTTAATTTGGAATATCCATCACAATCAATAACAGTTTGGATATTTATTCAAAAATATTTTTTTTCTTTGACTACAAAGTTTGATAAACCTTGTCACCTAATAGGTCAAATATTGTCCGATTTAACTAATAATTAAGTAATGTATAATTTGTTTTCATAAATTTAAAATAACTATATATATATTATCAATATAGATATTACTAGGTATATTAGATACATTTATTTGTTTGTTTTTTTTTTTATTAATTAATTATCATATTTCAATGATATTGCTTAATATTTAGTATACCTAATTATATTCGAAAAAAATAATAAATCTTGTCAAATATTAGGTTAAATATTGTCTCATTTAAATATAACTTGTTTTCATATTGTAAGTATACATTTTTTTGTATTATTATTATTAATTAATTATCATATTTCAATGATATTGCCTAATATTTAGTATAATTTATTCGAAAAAAACTGATAAACCTTGTCAAATATTAGGTTAAATATTGTTTCATTTAAATATAAGTACCAACTTGTTTTCATATAAAATAAGTATAAATTTTTTTTTTAATATTATAATTATTACTATTATTAATGTATTATTAATATTATTATTTATTATTATATTTCAATAATATTTATATTTATATTTTATTATAAGTAATGCTTATTAAGTGTATATTGTAATTTTTTTGATTTCAATTTGTAATTGTAATTATTTTACCTATACTCAACAATAAAATATAAATTACGTACCAATATATTTTTGACTATTGTTATAGTTATAATGTTAAAATTATCAAGATAACATTGCAAATTTTGTGATCTACAATAGCATAATTATTGAACCTACAATATATACATAAAAATTAACAATATAATATATTGTTGGTAGTACATAAAAATTGTTATGATTAACAATATATGATGATTGATTTGACAATTTTACTACTGGTGTATTCAACAATAGCATTTTCAAATTGATAAAACAATATTGTCGGCTCTATATCAACAAGAACATTGTCAAATCAACAAGAATCATTGATTGAATCAACATTATTCCTAGCAGCAACAATATAATTGTCAAATTGATACAATAATCTTGTCGGCTCTATATCAACAAGATTATTCTCAATTCAACATAGCTTTTTATCAATATGATTGTGGTTTTTTTTTCAGTGTGTGTTACTCCTTGCCAACAAAGGAATATCTTGGATAGAGGTAACGATTTTTTTATTTTCTTGAAAAAGTGCAGTGACCACTTCCAACATACACTCTTTTACTATTTCGGAATCGGAAAACGGTTTTTGGTGCTTATTAAGAACCCAGCAAACACGCAACGCTGCTTTAGTTGATTTCTCTTGTTCACTCATACACCGTATAAGTGTAGTCGTACTATTTTTGTAAGATAACATACATGCATAGAGCTTATTTTTACGCACCTCTCATTGCCTGGAGGAAATTTTGTATGAAAATCTTTATGAGTATTTTCATAATGCCGTTTTAAATTTCCACTTTTAATAATAGCAACAGTTGAATTGCAAATTAAACAGACTGGAATGGCTCCAACCCTTTCAGGCAATACAAAACAATATAGTTCATTCCACTTGTTCATAAACTTCTTATTTTCGCTGTCGATTTTGCGTTTTTTACTCAACATATTGAACGAATAATATAAAACGAAACACGCACTCTATCCACAGGCGAATCGTGAATGTACACGTACTAAATCGTTAACTAAATTGTTATTTAGAAAATACTGGAGACAGACAAATAATAAAATTATTTCAATGGTAGCAACAATAAGCAATAAATATAATTTTTTGCCGTCGATTCTTCGGAGTTCTTAGAAAATCGAAATATTTGGTATTGTCGCGACTCGGCCGTCGGCCGATAACATTGTAATAAAACCATTTATTACCTGCCCGATAAAATATTTTTCAATGAATTATGATATAACTATAATCTGAGTTTGATAAATTAAATTAAATTAATTTCTCTATTAATAATAATACTATTACAGAAAATAACATAATGAAGTACAATGTGTTGACAGGGTCCAGAGTTTTGCCTTCCGCGGTCCGGATCCGGACCGCGGTCCGCCAGTTGCCGATCCCTGGTCTAGAAGCTTATACATTTAACCATTTTTCGAAATTACAATCGAACTTCAGGAGTATATT
>NW_021771279.1:1021-1258 GCF_005508785.2 Acyrthosiphon pisum | reverse complement strand
ACACAATACATTATATTTTGGTATATCATTATGATTTAGTTTTGATACTCACCCTTGCAAAGCCCCTTGTACGCTATCGGTATGGCGTTGCCTGCGTGGCAGGCGGCTTCGCGCAGATGACACGTGCTTTGGTACGTCCTGCCATCGGACCCACACACCTGGCCGGACGATGACATGCCTGGAGGACAGACAGTTGCACACTTGACGCAGTGCGGCATCAGGTTCTGGTCGTGTAGA
>NW_021771279.1:0-921 GCF_005508785.2 Acyrthosiphon pisum | reverse complement strand
CAGTATTTGCCTTCTGGGCAGGTGACTTTATTGCATGAACCTGTAGAAAAGTAATGATCAGTGTTTAAAATTAAACCTATTTACAGAGATGTTAAATCTTAACCCGTCAGAAATCGCGTATCAGTGCGGTGCTCATTCTGTTACTAGTTTAGCTACAACTGGATTTAATTTTTAATTCATTGAAAACTACGTCTGAAATTTTGTCTATAAATAAAATAACCCAATCCATAATCTTGTGTTTAAATGGCGATTGTTTTAAGTTGTCAGTTCCGCACTTATATGCGACTATTATTGTATACATTTTTATTATTTCCCGTCATAATGGCCAATGCAAAATATGTGTAATTGGTTAAATGGAACTGAAGAAGAAGATTTATTATGACACTGACGCTGATCAGGATTGTGAATGTACATGCACTGAAATTCATTATGAGTCCGAATTTGTCCGATACAAATGTTGACTGTTGACTCTTGAGGTAAGCATAAATCGATCTTCATCGAGAATAAAAGACGCCTCAGTTTTTAAAACTGAGTTTTATCAATATCACGGTCCAGAGGTCCTCTCATACGAGACGATTCCAGTTACTATTTACATAGAGATAAAGTGAAAACATGGCGTTAAGAAAGTTTTACTCCTAGTAATATTCGTACACGTTGACGTAATTTAGTGTTACATTTACGCGATGTAAAAAGAATGGCACAAAATCACAAAATCTATTATTGATTGTTGGAAGTAATTTTTTCCCGGTTATAGTCATTGAGGAAATAGTAAAATTTACTAATATTTATTTGAATAAGATTCGTACTAATTTCCAACGGGAAAGAGATTGCCTTTATACAACAAGAGACGAAATAAAAGCGTTATTTGGACTTCTGTACTTGCTAGGTGTTTTAAATATAGCAATCTTGATGAAAGATGAA
>NW_021771278.1:19055-20109 GCF_005508785.2 Acyrthosiphon pisum | reverse complement strand
AAAATATTTTACTTATATTATTATTATTATTATTTATTTTAGATTTTGAGTGGAACGATGAATGTATTGATTTTACCAATGATGTGTGGTTTTTTTTTATTTTTTAATTTTTAATTTTTTAATTTTTTTTTTTTATTTTTGTGTCTGTCATCACGTTTTTAGGACAGTAAAAGTGCTTGGATTTTCTTCAACAGTACCTTTTCTGATAGGAAAGTGAATCTAGTTGGTACTTTGGTCAAAAGTAAAATTTTTCCAGTAGTTTTCAAACGCGCCGTGAAAAACAAAAGAAAAATTAAGGAAAAACGGGAATTTTTACGCAAAATCTGTTTTCGAGAAAATCGATTTTGGTTTTTGGTGTAACTTTAAAACAAATGACCGTAGATATATGAAATTTTGACTGAATGTTTATCTTAGCATTTTCTATACACCATAACATTTTCAAAATATTTTGATTTATTATGAGCTCTTTACGGACATTTTCATTTTCCATTTTTTTTTAGTTTTTTTTCTAAAAATATCAATAAAATTTTATTTGTTGGATAAAAAAGCTTGAAAATTTAATAGAAGGCTCCTAGTATATTGTTTCAAAGGCAGATGAAAAATATTAAAAATCGTTAGTCACAGTTTTTTTTTATAAACATTTAAAGTTCAAAAAATGACAAAATATGGAAAAATCACGAAAATTTGCAAATTATTTCGAGTTAGAAATTCATAAAAATTTTTCTTTTTAAATCTAAGATATGAAAATGTAATACAAGATTCCTTATAAGATTGTCTACCTTTATCAAACAAAAAATATCTATAAGGAAGTCAAATTAAATTTTTATGATCGTTTGAAATTCAAATTTTTACAACAATGGATATTCACTCGATTTCTCATGTAGCGATTTCCTTATTTTGTTGTAATTCAAAAACGAATAACTGCAGATACATGAAAATTTTACTAAATGTTTATATTAGCATTTCCTATACACCATACAATTTTGAAAATATTTTGACTCTTTTTTGAGCTGTTTACGGACATTTTCAGTTTTAAATTTTTTTAGTTTTTTTT
>NW_021771278.1:17968-19005 GCF_005508785.2 Acyrthosiphon pisum | reverse complement strand
TTCGTGAGGCTCAGAACCAAAAGGTGCTAAATCGATTTTTTCGAAAATCCACTTTTTGATATAAATGGGTTTATTGGTCAATGGTCTATAATCCAAAGTCACATCCAACTTTATAAGTTCATTATTTAAGGAGTTATCCAGAACTAAAAGGTGCTAAATCGATCAAATTTACACTTTTGTTATTTGATAGCGATCTAGATAGCACCTTTTGGTTCTTGAGAATAGTGTTAAAACCAAAAGGTTCTATCTATAAGATAAAATAAATTAGTGATAACCAAAAAGTACTATCTCATATTCACTGTATCAACCATACAATAATAATATGATGGTACAATATTATTCATTATTGTATATTTTTATCAACAAAACAAAGATTTCTATAAATAATTTTAATAAATATACGGTACATTTACCTTAGTCCTTAGTAAATATTATTTTTATTTTGGTTTTATTTTAACGGGATGCCTCAACATTCTGATCCAAGATCTTGTCAATTATTATCATTATAATAGAAAAAAAAATATGTTGTCATCAGGGTTACGAAACCCTAATGAAAAATATGAAAATCAGAATCTTATAAGTTATAACCTTAATGTTTAATTAATTGAATAAATAATTTTATTTTTTTTTTTTTTTGGGGGGGGTGGGGTTTACTTTTAACACCTTTTACAGGTACGGTCATGTATATAGGTTAGGCTAGGTATCTATTATACTCGAGTGAAAAGCCAATTACATGTCATTATTTAGTATTTTGAGGTTGGTAACATCATAGTGAAAACATACATTTAATTCAAAACCAAGTGAAAACAAAGTGAAAAAAAAATATTAACAACCAAAAGGTTCTATCTGAAGAACTTTTTGGTTCTTAACGGAAATTTTTTACATTTTTGTTTTTCTTACGTTACATTTTGAATTTAAGAAAAATAAATTGCTAGTGTTAACTCAAACCAACGTTGTGAAATTTTAGATGTGCTAATCATAAAAATCATTCATTACGAAAAAAGATAATGCAGTTTTAAGTTCGAAAAATATAAAAA
>NW_021771278.1:16638-17918 GCF_005508785.2 Acyrthosiphon pisum | reverse complement strand
TTTCGTCAATATTAGTACTTATAAACGCTTATAAAAAAAAATTGTGCCTATGTATTTTTATAATTTTTGAATGTGAGTTAGAACAACATATGTGGACCCTTCTATTAAATTTTCAAGTATTTTGTCCCAGATAATTTTTTTTTATCAACATTTATAAAAAAAAAATCAAAAAAAATCGATTAATTCAAATGCCTATAAATAGATTAAAAATTAGTGAAATATTTTGAAAATAAAACTATATAAAGAAAATGTAAATTTAAACAACTGGTAAAATTTTCAAGTTTCTACGACTCATACTTTTTGAATAATAACAAATATCAAAAATCGTTTGAGGCTAAACCGTTATTTAATGCGGTTTTGTAAAAATTTAAATTTGAAACACTCGTAAAAATTTTTTGTCTTAGTCCGGTTGAGTTTTTTTTACAGATATTTAAAGAAAAACTTATGGAGAACCTTGTACCAAATTTTAAAAACTTAGTTATAAAAGAAAAAATTTTTACGATTTTTCAACCACTAAATTACTTGCAAATTTTCGCAATTTTGACATATTTCGTATAAATTTGAACTTTAAATGCTTATAAATAAAAATTGTGATAATGTATTCCTTTTATTTTGCAACTGCTATTGTAAAAATATGTTAGGAGCCTTGTATTAAATTTCCAAATCTTAGAATTAAAAAGAAAAACTTTTATGAATTTCTGTCTAAGATAATTTGAACATTGCCGTAATTTTTACGTATTTAGTCAAAATTTGAACTTTAAATGCTTATAAAAAAAAAATCGTGACTATATATTTCTTTTATTTTTCAAGTGCTATTGTAAAAATATATTATGAGCCTTGTATTAAATTTTGAAATCTTAGATATAAAAGGAAAATTTTTTATGAATTTCTAGCATAAAATAATTTACGAATTTTCGTGATTTTTACATAATATGTTGTCAAAATTTGAACTTTAAATGCTTATAAATAAAAATTGTGACAATGTATTCCTTTTATTTTGCAACTGCTATTGTAAAAATATGTTAGGAGCCTTGTATTAAATTTCCAAATCTTAGAATTAAAAAGAAAAACTTTTATGAATTTCTGTTTAAGATTATTTGAACATTGCCGTAATTTTTACGTATTTAGTCAAAATTTAAACTTTAAATGCTTATAAAAAAAAATTGTGCCTATGTATTTTTATAATTTTTGAATGGGAGTTAGAACAACATATGTGGACCCTTCTATTAAATTTTCAAGTATTTTGTCCCAGCTAATTTTTTTTTATCAACATTTATAAA
>NW_021771278.1:12879-15748 GCF_005508785.2 Acyrthosiphon pisum | reverse complement strand
CCCCAAAGTACCAACTAGATTCACTTTCCTTTCAGAAAAGGTACAACTTTTGAAAATCGAAGCATTTTTACTGCTCCAAAAGTTGTCGTCAGACACAAAAAAAAAAAAAAAAAAAAAACACACATCATTGTAAAATCAATACATTCATCACTTCGTTCAAAATCTAAAATTTAAACGATTTTTAATATCATTTTCTGAAATAAATACAAATATTTTTTTTATTATTATCATTTTGTTTATTTATTTTTTAATCATTTAAAATAATAGTATTTTACAACAAATATTAAATAATATAATATTATACAATGTTGATTCATTATTTACACAAGTTTTCTTACTTCTCTAGTAAAAGGTACATATTCTACAATTCGATCATGAATTAATAACAATAAGCAGTTACACCTGTAAGGGATTCTGAAGCTTCAATTTCAATTTGAACATCTACTGCTGATGCTGTGGCTGAATCGTTCTGTTTTGAAGTATCGATAACTATAATCGGAGCGTTTGATTAGAAAGTAGAAGGGCTTAATAACGGGTTCCGTATACTTTTTTCATAGTAAGATTCTTGAAACGATGTATACATATCATATAATAAGATGAAATTATTTTTTGAAAAATCTAAATTCAAATTATCATAGAGATAAGGTATCGATTTCAGAAATACTTTGAATTTGTTAGATTACAATGATCGAATATACTACAATCTTTTGCTAATATATTTTTACGACCTTTATGTAATCTAATTATAATAAATCGTGGTTTTTATAATTTTGTAGCAGTTTTTCAATAGTTTCAATAATTTTAACCTTTCTTCATCATCAACAGTAATATTTGGTACCCTCCAGATTATTTTGTTTAAATTCACTTTACCAAAAGTAGGTGATCCAGTTTTAATGCATAAATCATTTAAATCGGTATGACTTCGAGTTAATATTAATTCCAATCTAGAATTAACTAATATTTTTTTATAGTCTTCAAACAAACCTAACCAATATTTCAGTGGAATGCAAGCACCAAATTCGCCATTTTCATTTGATAATTGTGTTGCATTTTTAAAATTCCAACCAGAATTTTCATAACAACTATAGTTGTCTGGTGTACCTGATATGTAACCTTTCATCGAGCTAGTGATTCCAAGACCACGAGTGCTATCTACTTCTATCCCATTGATTTCTAATCGTAGTGTTCGAAGAGGTACGAGAAACCATTATTAGATAATTTCACTTGACCGGTCTCAGTAATATTTATCTAGTTTTTTTTATTAAAATATAATTACAATCTACACACATTTGGACCATTTGGTACAATAAATAATTTTAATTAATGATATAATTATAAAATATACATAAGTGATACTAACAGATATTGGGAGGGCACTCAGTAGTACCACCCGAACTAAAAAAAATGAACCTAGTAAAAAAATATTAAAAAACAACATAAGTATTGACTTGTTATGTTATTTTATTTTAATACAGTGTAATAATAATGTAACAGCAGTAGAAAAATTATTTACTGAACTTATGGTGCCCCCACAAAACCAAGCTGTTTTAATTTTTCAAGGATACAAAATTATTTAAGTGTGGTCGTAAAAGTTGTTGTTGTTGTCGTACTGAAGAAATCGCCGTCTTGTGTTCATAGGTTTTTATGGATAAGATTGCTAAATGCTTTTACAAGGAGAACCGCATAGTATGGTTCGAATAAGTAAAAGCGGTTTATAATACCTTCAGTTATACATTCTAATACATGCCCATTACAGCATATACTAAAGAATGTGACATTTTTTATTCCTTAAAAGTCTTGTGTATTACCTTTAGTATAGGTACGTTTGTAAGGAGGCCACATAAATATATTAATTAAAGGTGTCTTTTTATCACGGAAATCAATAAGAAAATTGCAATTTTTAAACACACATTTCAAATAAATTGGTGTTGAAAAATTCATGTCTGTAGGCTATTGATGCTTGCATTTGTCATTTAGATGATATTAGAGCGGTACTGGATGACTTTTGGCACACACTGTATGAAGGAAATAAAATAATAAATCAGGTTGTTGTTGGGATCATTCGCCAACCCATTGCATTACCCCAACAAATTTTCACAAGGCTAATTACGCGACTCCGCGATCGCATAACCAGCGGACGTTTAGATATCAAAACGATATGCACACCGATCCAAATGTCAGTCAACCAGCTGGGTCACATACTGTACCTTATATATAAAATATAATCGTGGCAGAAATGTTTTCTTTTGATTATCGGCTTAATCGTTATTTATATGTCATTAATTGGTCATTGCACCTAACACGCCATCTTACCTGCGAGTTCCTATTACGTACTTTTAGATCTTAAATAAAATATATTTAAACAAAAATATATCAGACGATTTTGAAATTATTAATTTTTAAATGCGTTATATTCAGAGTACTGAATGTTAATTATATGGGACATACAGAACCGATCCACCAAACATAATATTTGTGTAGGTGTGCATGTTTTAAAAGTAATATGCTATTTAGTAGTTGATGTCATAATAAATCTTCGTTTAAAAATAAATAGTTAGGTAAAACAATAGGTATGATTAATTTATAAAAAATATACTTAGTAATAATATACTTGGTACAATAAATAATTTTGATTAATGATAATATATACTTAAGTGAGACTAACAGATATTGGGAGGGCACTCAGTAGTGCCACCTGACTAAATAAATAAATTAACCTAGTTAAAAATAAATAAAAATATAATATAATTTATTGACTTCGTGGGCTCAGAACCAAAAGGTGCTAAATCGATTTTTTCGAAAATCCACTTTTTGATATAAATGGGTTTATTGGTCAATGGTCTATAATTCCAAAGTCACATCCAACTTT
>NW_021771278.1:4575-12829 GCF_005508785.2 Acyrthosiphon pisum | reverse complement strand
TTGTATATTTTTATCAACAAAACAAAGATTTCTATAAATAATTTTAATAAATATACGGTACATTTACCTTAGTCCTTAGTAAATATTATTTTTATTTTGGTTTTATTTTAACGGGATGCCTCAACATTCTGATCCAAGATCTTGTCAATTATTATCATTATAATAGAAAAAAAAATATGTTGTCATCAGGGTTACGAAACCCTAATGAAAAATATGAAAATCAGAATCTTATAAGTTATAACCTTAATGTTTAATTAATTGAATAAATAATTTTATTTTTTTTTTTTTTTGGGGGGGGTGGGGTTTACTTTTAACACCTTTTACAGGTACGGTCATGTATATAGGTTAGGCTAGGTATCTATTATACTCGAGTGAAAAGCCAATTACATGTCATTATTTAGTATTTTGAGGTTGGTAACATCATAGTGAAAACATACATTTAATTCAAAACCAAGTGAAAACAAAGTGAAAAAAAAATATTAACAACCAAAAGGTTCTATCTGAAGAACTTTTTGGTTCTTAACGGAAATTTTTTACATTTTTGTTTTTCTTACGTTACATTTTGAATTTAAGAAAAATAAATTGCTAGTGTTAACTCAGAACAACGTTGTGAATTTTTAGATGTGCTAATCAATAAAAATCATTCATTACGAAAAAAGATAATGCAGTTTTAAGTTCGAAAAATATAAAAAGTTTAAGAGTACATTTGAGTTGCTTTATCTTTATCTAGATAAAAAAAATACTTATCTAATCTGAACACTGCTACTGAGTATTCGTTTGTAATGAAAAATCGACCTTATCACGATTATTCGGCGATTATACATGTATA
This sequence comes from Acyrthosiphon pisum, assembly GCF_005508785.2. Classification (NCBI taxonomy): domain Eukaryota; kingdom Metazoa; phylum Arthropoda; class Insecta; order Hemiptera; family Aphididae; genus Acyrthosiphon; species Acyrthosiphon pisum. The sequence goes on along the minus strand of NW_021771278.1, from coordinate 12,000 downwards.
CGCATACCACCCAGGTAATTGTTTTCTATTATTTTACGAAAAATTGTATATACGATTAGGTTTATTATTTATATACTAGAATATCAATTTAATATTTATATGTACCTATTCTTCAGTAATTACCTACAACATATGTATATTAAAGAATGAGAAATTTTTATTTTTTAAAAGTCTGGCTTATTGCCTTAAGTATATGTTTGTGAGGAGAGCAAATAAATATATTTAGAGGTGAAGGTTGTATCATCAGAAATCGATAAGAAAAGAGCGATACAAACTTTTGGCACACACTGTACGACAGAAGTTAAATATTTAACCAGATTGTTGTGATCATTCGACATCCCATTGTATAACAATTTTGATCCGGCCAATTACACGTCTCCACGATTGCGTAACCAGCAGCTGTTTGGATATAAAAACGATATGCACACCGATCGAAATGTTAGTCAATCAGCTCCGTTACACTCTGTACTTACATTATAAACTCTAATCACAGCAACAATACACACACACATATATATACAAACCTCTTCAACTTATAAACTTCAATCCGCCACTACAAGCGATCTACGGAGAAGCAGATTCCGAATTAACAGACATCGCACACCGCATACATTGTTATATACGTGAGAATAATAATACTAGCAACAATATGTTTCTGTCGTACGCCACCGTGGCTGTCTTTGCTTACGTGATTCTGTTGAATATCTTCTACTTGTACTCGCCCGTCGAAACAAGCGGAACCGGCGTGAATTACGAGTTATGCGACAATTGTCTGGCTTCGGACTGCTACGCCAATGGGAGGCCATGCTTAGACACAGGCAACAGCTCGTACCCGTACATATGTTTCACGTGTGATCCCGAACCCACAAATAAATTTCTTCAGTTTTATACTAAAGACGATTGCAACAATGGCTGCGAGGGCGTAGGCGATACGATGCAGTGCGGTTGTGACAAAAACTGTTACATGTGCGTACCAATCGACTTCGATTTGAGTTTGTTATGGGAATGCGAGATACCAGATATTCCGGAGGAACCAACTTGCCAGTAAATTCCATATGGCTCCGTCAACACGACCTCCGCGAGTTTATAATTAAAATAATATTATGATAATATAATATACAATTAATATTTTTGCTCTTAAAAATAAATAATAACCCATTACATAATAATATTATGTAGTATATAAATATTCGTTTCATATTATCGCCGTGAAGTATTTAATATATTTCACGGTTTTACTTCGCACTTCGTCATGCATAATATTATAATATTATTCTGTGGCACTGTGGTAGTGGTACGCAAATTATTTTTAAAAATATACCCTCCCGATTTGTAAAATTATAAATATTAAATAGGCATTAATGTCATCCGTTTCCTCAATGTTTGTTCCCCTAGCAACAAAAGAAACAATGAAAAATTCTTTAAACTATATTATTGTTTTTAAATATTCCTTACGATTTTATCTATTGTATCATTATTGTTATTATATTATACATAATAATATATAGCTAAGATGATAAATGCTTGTAATATTATATTATGTAATCGGTGCACTTAAATTTTTCTATGTATTTTTTCATCAATATTAAACTATTATTCTATCTCGTTATATATTTTCTGTTATTGTTTATTTTTTAGAAGCTTTGGGCACCGTCGTATTCGAATGTTTTATGCCAGTTTATAATTTTTGCCTTGCCATTATTTTAATAATACTTAAAGAACTGTTCAATAAATTATTATAATAAACTTTCAGCTGATCCCGTGTACTTCGTTGCTCGTTAAATGTACTAACTCTATATAATGTGACTCAAACTTTGTTTGATTTGTTATTTAATATTCGGTGTATGGTATCCCAAATTCATCTTAACTTTTCCGTAGCACGGAATAAAAATTCTGATTCACAGCAGTATATTATTAGGTAGGTAGGCAATCACATCAAAGGATTAACGAAAAATGAAAATTTCAATGTGATAATACATAAAAGAAATAGTCTTATTTGTTTATAAAACTTTTAGTAAAGGTTGTCATTTCATAATTAATAGTTGATAGTGATTTATCTTATAAAAATAAGGGTGAAAAATATTATACATTTATATAAATGTTGGAAATATGAAACTAAAATTTAAAAAAAACAAGTCAATACTTTACGAAATAATGAGCGTTCTACGGTAAAGGAATCAACTTGTATACTAGCAATCACTGTCAATTATAAGAATAAGTGTCATTCAATTTACCTAACAAGCGGCGAAGTCGTTTAATGTGTGTCCCATAATTATTACATCACCGAAAATTGATGAAATTCAAAAGTGTTATGATAATAATTTAATTATCAATAAATAATAACTACCAAATGTAGTTTTATCAAAATAAAATATACTATCATATCTCGTAATATGAACAAGATACAAAAGTATTTACTTTTACATGATTATTTTATTAAAAAAAATATAAAAGTTTAGGAGTACATTTGAGTTGCTTTATCTTTATCTAGATAAAAAAAATACTTATCTAATCCGAGCACTGCTACTGAGTATTCGTTTATAACGAAAAATCGACCTTATCACGATTATTCGGCGATTATACATGTATACGCATACCACCCAGGTAATTGTTTTCTATTATTTTACGAAAAATTGTATATACGATTAGGTTTATTATTTATATACTAGAATATCAATTTAATATTTATATGTACCTATTCTTCAGTAATTACCTACAACATATGTATATTAAAGAATGAGAAATTTTTATTTTTTAAAAGTCTGGCTTATTGCCTTAAGTATATGTTTGTGAGGAGAGCAAATAAATATATTTAGAGGTGAAGGTTGTATCATCAGAAATCGATAAGAAAAGAGCGATACAAACTTTTGGCACACACTGTACGACAGAAGTTAAATATTTAACCAGATTGTTGTGATCATTCGACATCCCATTGTATAACAATTTTGATCCGGCCAATTACACGTCTCCACGATTGCGTAACCAGCAGCTGTTTGGATATAAAAACGATATGCACACCGATCGAAATGTTAGTCAATCAGCTCCGTTACACTCTGTACTTACATTATAAACTCTAATCACAGCAACAATACACACACACATATATATACAAACCTCTTCAACTTATAAACTTCAATCCGCCACTACAAGCGATCTACGGAGAAGCAGATTCCGAATTAACAGACATCGCACACCGCATACATTGTTATATACGTGAGAATAATAATACTAGCAACAATATGTTTCTGTCGTACGCCACCGTGGCTGTCTTTGCTTACGTGATTCTGTTGAATATCTTCTACTTGTACTCGCCCGTCGAAACAAGCGGAACCGGCGTGAATTACGAGTTATGCGACGATTGTCTGGCTTCGGACTGCTACGCCAATGGGAGGCCATGCTTAGACACAGGCAACAGCTCGTACCCGTACATATGTTTCACGTGTGATCCCGAACCCACATATAAATATCTTCAGTTTTATACTAAAGACGATTGCAACAATGGCTGCGAGGGCGTAGGCGATACGATGCAGTGCGGTTGTAGCAAAAACTGTTACATGTGCGTACCAAAAGACTTCGATTTGAGTTTGTTATGGGAATGCGAGATACCATGTAACGGTACACCACTAACTAAAACAGTCCTTTTCAGGACTACACAATATCGACCAATCATAACGCGCCATATAAGTAATCAAAGTAACCAGAACTGTACTACCAAATATGAGTGATTTCAAAGTGGTTAACGACTTAACAAAGCACAGCCATGGATAGGGGAGATTAGGACGAATCTAACGAAACCCTCCCCATGGCTGTAACCAAAAAACCCAATGAATAAACCACAAACCCGTACCGACAGTAAACACAATCATTACGGCGGCACACACGCTAGTTTACTAGTCGGTACGGCGCACGGGATATATACCGGTCGTTTCCCGACCACAACATCAATCAGTGCCAAATCATCAGAGCATCAGAGCATCATCATCATCAGTGCTGACCACCGCGCCGCCTGACCCGTGCTGCTCGCCGCCACGACGAACGCGACAACGTGCTCACTCATCTTCGCCAACCCGATCAACGCTACTACAACTTGACCGTAAGTAAAATCTTTCTTATCGACCACGAGGCAAGTGCTGCCCGAAACGGGTGCACAACGCCGGGTCCTAACCGGAAAAATAGTATTAGTAAACCACCAAACACTCCCGTAACCCCTGACACTATCAACCGCTCGCACAAGCGCAGCGGCTCAAACAAGCCATGGCGGGGAAAAAGAGAAAAACGCCGCCACCGTCTTCACCAAAGTACCGTTCACGTTCTCCTCTTCCGAGGAAAACAGGAAAACGCGATGAACCTCTAGATTCTCCAAACACGAAGGAAAAAGCACGTCCAACATCACATCAAAACAAAACAGAAAATGATAAACCAACGTCTGTAGATACTGATCAAGAATCGATATCTGGAAATTCCGATTTATCATCATCAACATCCGACATATCTAAAATTGGCAACCAAACTTCCGAAACAAAAACCACCAAACCAAGTCATCGAATTCCACCAATCTTTATCCAAACCAGCCCAGAAATCTCATGGAGAGAACTCGCCAAAGTACTCTACGAAACACCAAACCTCGACCCAGTGATAGCAAAAACCACATCCACCCCTTTCCAAATTCAAATTAACTGTCCAAATGAAAACTCTTTCAGAATTGTTCAAGAATTCATGACCTATAACAAAATTAATTATCACACCTTCGCACTACCTGAAGAGAAATCCCTCAAAGTTGCAATCAAAGGCATCCCTCTCGACATTACAAATGAAGAGATCATGGCAGAACTCCAACGAATTGGTTTTAAACCCAAATTTGTACGAGCCTTTGAAAAGAACGGTATAAGATTACCAATTCACATGGTCTCCCTAAACCGTACTGAGAATGTTAAAGAAATCTATGAAGTATCCGACCTTTTCTACATTCGTATAAAAATCGAACCATATAAATCTACAGGACCTGCACAATGTTTTTCCTGTCAACGTTTCGGACACTCTTCTCTGCAATGCGGGTACCCGCCGAGGTGCGTAAAATGCGGAGCAAACCACTCAAACAAAGACTGCCAAAAACCGAAAGTAGACGACCCAACATGCTGCAATTGTAAAGGAAAGCACACTGCTAACTACAGGGGTTGTCCTTTCTACAAAAAAATTATTACCGAAAAAATTGAAAAATCTAGAGACACAAACACTCGAACAATCCTAAAAGCCACACCTCCGACAACTTTAACTCAAACACCAACGACCAAAATACAAGATATCGCCACAACAACAATTTCCTACGCAAAAGCAACATCAAAACAAACAGAAAAACCCGAACCCACCATCAATGCATTAACACTCCTTCGCATTCTAAATGACCTCCTCACAACAGCGCAAAAATGTGTAGATGCTACATCGAAAGACGCAGTCATCTCAACAGCACTAAAAATCATCAACGCCATACCTACAATCCACAATGAATGAACTAAAAATTATTTCATGGAACTGCAATGGCATAAAGAACAAAACACCCGAACTCACAGCTTTCATCAAAGAAAACAAAACAGACATCATCCTACTAGGTGAAACCCACTTGAACCCAAGAGACAAATTAACAATCCCAAACTACTACACGTATAGAACTGATCGACCAAAACCAGCGAATTGCCCTACAACAGGTGGAACGGCCATCCTCATCCGTAGGAACATACCCCACCATTACCTGGTACTTCCAACAGAAATGGATTCTACTTCGATCCAAATTAAACTAAACAACAATACGGCACAAATCACCTCAGTTTACAAAAGCCCTAGAACAAAACTCCACCAAAAAGATTTAGATACTCTAACAAAACACGATGGACCCTTCCTAATAGCTGGTGACCTCAACTCCAAGCACCCGACTTGGAATAGCCGACAAACGAACACATCAGGCAGAAAACTTCTTCAACACTCAGAATCAAACAACTACATCGTCATTGCTCCTGATTCACCGACACACTTTCCTTATAACGGTAAACACCAACCTGACGTTTTAGATATTGCCCTGATAAACCTACCTTCAATTAACTACACGCTGACTAATCACAACGACCTCTCATCAGACCATAACCCAATTCAACTTAACATACAAGCATCGCCGATATCAAGAAATCCCCCGAAGACATCCAACAAAATCAACTGGACAAAATTCAAGAACGAACTCTCGCAAATTAAAATATCCAATGTCCGAACACCACAAGAAATTGACCACAAAATAGATGAACTGACAAATAACATCAAAACACAACTTGAAAACTCAACCTACACCGTCGAACCAAAATTGAATAAATCACACCTTCCCGCCGAAATAACACTTGAAATTGAGACAAAACGACTTCTTAGAAAAATGTGGCAAACCACGAGAGACCCAAAAACGAAGAAACTATACAACGCCCAAATAACATTTGTCAAAAAACTGTTAACAGACCACAGACAATCAGAATGGGACGCCTTCGTACAAACGTTAAACTTTAAAGATAAATCACTATATAAACTCAACCACTGTCTTCTCCACAAGAAACCTGCGAATACCCCACTACAAACCACGCATGGCCGAAAAATATTCGAAGCTGACGAAAAAGCAGAGCTGTTTGCTGACACCATGGAGGATCAATTTACAAACAACCCAGGAGAAAACATACAAGAAGCCGTTGATACGTATACGGAAATCAATCGAGACAAGACACCGTCTCAAGAGTTTATCACGCCAAAACAAATTTCGAACATTATAAACAAACTCCCAAACGGAAAGGCACCGGGACACGACAATATAACCAACAAGGCATTGAAGAACCTTCCAAACAACATACTTACTCAACTAGCTCATATATTCACAGCATGTCTTCGGGTAGCCTACTTTCCAAAAACATGGAAAAGAGCTATCATAATCATGATACCTAAACCGGGAAAAAATCACTCCAAACCAGAAAGCCATCGCCCAATATCGCTATTGCCTACCATGTCCAAATTATTCGAAAAACTAGTACTGAAATCGCTACAAAAATGTATCAAACCACGACCAGAACAACATGCCTTCAGAGAGGGACACTCGACGTCCACCCAACTTGTACAACTGTTCAAAGATTTAAAAAACAACAAATCAGAAAAGAAATACACAGCTGCAACATTTTTTGGACATAGAAAAAGCGTTTGACCGTGTGTGGCACATGGGTCTCATCCACAAACTAAATAAGAATACAGATCTACCAAATTACACCGTAAAACTAATCAAATCTTTCCTGACTGGACGTTCCTTTTCAGATAAGAGTAGATGACCAACTATCAACAGAAAGGACCATACAAGCAGGGGTACCACAGGCTCATGCCTATCACGATACTATACACGCATTACATAAATGA
>NW_021771278.1:0-3829 GCF_005508785.2 Acyrthosiphon pisum | reverse complement strand
ATAAAGGCAAGTCCAAGTCCGGGCATTTTGGAGAAAAATAAATCGAGAACTTACCGATTTTGCCGTCTGGGCATGGTCCCGACGCCTTGGTCTCGATCACTACACCCGTGGCACACGCGTCCATGAACATCTGACACCAAGAATGGTACGTCTTGTCGTTGCTACCACACACCTTTCCGCCCGTTTGCTTGAGCTTTACTGAAGTTACAGGTTTGAGGCACGACAAGTTGCACGTCACGCACCTCGGACGTCCGGTCTTTTTATCGACCAGACATTTCTGGCCGCTATTGCACCTCACCGTAGCGCATGTGGTAGATTCTATATAAACGTGTAAGTGATTTTATACGTATTTTATTTATTATTAAGTATACGCATCCAGCGTCAAGGCTAGTCAGTTCAAAAACTAGTCTAATATTTCACATACCCTGCAAGCTCCAACAACCCGATAAATAGGTATTAACTGTCATAGTGTCATTTATTAATCGTAACTAACTGTCATAGTTATTCCTAATATACTATTAGTTATTACTAATATACTGTAGTTAATACTAAATTATCACATATTGACAATTCATCACCCACAGCCCGGATTAAGACATTTCGAGGCCCAGGGGCCAAAGTTTTAAATGAGGCCCTTGTACGAAAAAAAAAATATTAATGTGTATAATGTGTTCCGGTGTGAAGTAACCAGCTGACGTCATGTAAAAGTATACCAAAAATGATAAAGAAATAGCCTTTAAATATTGGGTCTAACTTTTTTAATTTTTTATTTTTTAAGTTATGGCAAAACTTTTTTTATCAAAATCATACATATCACGCATTTGTTTATGTATTTTCAAAAGTTTTTAACATTTTATGTATTTTTTTTTATTTTAAAGCTATTTAATTGTCCTATCAACACTCCAAAATACGCAATTGAACTAGAAATGCACTAATTATTTTTCTTAAATTAAAAAAGCAGAAAAAATTTGTCAAAAATTAGAATTTTTTAAGGAAATCGTGTATTATTCCAAATAATTTATTACTTGGTATGGGATTTTTGTTTTTTGTATTATTCTGCTGAATTATACTGAATAACACATTAATATACCTAGAATACCTTGAAGTTTGGTTTTCATAATATATTCCTGTTAATCGTCACAATATTAGTTTTCCTAAGATTGAGTCGGTTAATTGGTCGTCATTCGTTTAATTTTATACTATTCGGTAAATTTTAGTTGTTATAATAAAAAAAAAACAAAAAATCATAGTTAATAATAAATTATTTGGAATAATGTACAATTTCCTTTTAAAAATACTAATTTTTGCCACTTTTTTCTCTTTTTTTAAATTTAATAAAAATAATTAGCTCATTTCTGGTTTAATTGCGTATGTCAGTTGATAAGACAATTAAATAGCTTTAAAATAAAAATAAAATTACGTCAAAATGTTGAAAAGTTTTGAAGATACATAAACAAATGCGTGATACGCATGGTTTTGATAAAAAGAAGTTAATTTCTCATAACTAAAAAAATAAAAAGTTAGATTCAATCTTTAAGGGTATTTCTTTATAATTTTTGGTATACTTTAATATGACGTTGGCCTGTCACTTCACCCTGGAACACATTGTATATTATTTATTATTTTTTTTTCGTACAAGGGCCTCATTTAAAACATATTAGGTATATAGGCACATAGCAATAAATAATGAATAATGAATTTATGTATCACTTTATTTATAAATTATAATTTACAAGCTTTTTTCCTTGCTAAATATTCATCGATTTTTTTTTGGGTGATTTATTTAGTGTTACATAGCCTATAACGAAAAAATTAATGGACAAATTAGAGGCCCTAAATAAATTCTAACTTTCGGGGCCCGGGGGCCGTGCCCCCCCACACAGCATTTTAATATTTCCCAACTATTGTATAAATATTTTCAGGAAAACAATATAGTTGTCAAAATATTTGAAAAAGTTGTGTAAATAATAAGAAAATATTTTATTTATATTTTTTGGCCAAGAAGTTCACTTTTGAAAAATATTTTGTAAAAAACATTAACAAAACATTTTAATCATATTTTTAAAAAAAACATTTTCATGGAAACATTTTAAAAATATTAAGTAAACATTTTTATGCAATATTTTATTATTTTATGAGAATACAATATTTATACGATATTATTAGTAAAATATTAATTATTCAAGCACTCCAAAATATTCACAAAATATTATCTTTTCCCAAATGCTGTGTGGGCCTTAATCCGGGCTTGACCACCTACCGATGCAGCACCTTCAGAAAATCAGTGACGGTCGCCCCCTTCGCCAAGCAACTGGACGCATGATACGTGTATAGTTATAAATACGATTATGTCGGGAAGATGCAGGATGCACACTTCATACATTAAGTAATAAGTGGGCTGTATTATAATAATATGCATATTATCTGTGGCATGAAGTCATCAGAATGTCCAATATGTTCGAAGCTACTTGAAACATAATATGTAGATTCCATTTACAGAAATGAAAAACCAACTTTTTTGTGATAATTATTATTATTATAATAAATTAATACATTTATTAATTTACGGGTAAGAACCCAATTACAAAAGATTATTAATGTGGTACAATAAGAAATGTAGTATAAAAATAACAATAAAATTCAATCATAGAAGGAACAGAAGGAAGTGAATATAATTACATTTTTTTCTTAAATATATATGAAAGAGCTTACAGAAATATAATTAAAATTAAAAATCAATATGTTCATCATTAGCGATAGACATCATTCTATTTATAGGAGTGAATGATGCATAATTTGTTTTATATTTGTTTAGATAGAATGTAGTAATAATCGATAACCTAGTTCTAAATTAAGGAACAAAAAATTTAAAAATTTAATAGCTCAGGACAAAAAAAAATCGATTTAGAAGTTTAAACAAAAAAATTAAGTCATTAATGATAAACAACATAGAATTAAGTAATACTAAAACTATCAAACGAGGTCAAATAATTCTTAATGATGTATATGGTATTGTGGTCCCATGGAGGGGAACTCACTTGGAGATAAACGGTATTTTGTTATATTTAAATTTTAAGTATGATTATTCTAGTTAGTAATAGTTACACGTATGTGTATATTATGAGCCAAAAATAGGAAGTGAAAAAAAATGTTAACTACCTATTTTTAAATACATTAAAAATCAGTAGAATATTTCAGTAATTACTTTAAGAAATAATTGTGATCTGGAATATAAAAATACTAAGTTAAAGCCATATTGGATAAATTTGGAATAAAACATGAGACGAGTGTACCATATACACCTAAGCTTAATGGAAAAGCGGAAAGGTCAATGTGAACAATTAACGGCAAAACGCGAACGGTTCGTATTTTGTGTCGTTTACAGTCGACGGCGACCATACGTCCTAGCTAAACATCTATTTTGACCAATGTCCATTGTAAAATAATATAATAATAATATAATTGCGAAACGGTGGGCAATGTTTATTTACCGAAACCTAATTATTTAAATATTATTTAGCAGTGGTCGAAACCAAACCGAAAACAACCAGTTCACAAACCCAAAACCCTTAAAAAATGTCGATTATCAATCAAGCGATTTATTATCCCCATTCCCCGATTACTGGGGATTAACAGAGTCGATCAAAACAAATTTATACACCCTCCTCAAGTACCGTGTTACGAAATGATCGACGGCATTGCAATGTTGCATAAAGCATAACACAAGACCTGCAGTATGCAGTACCAACTGCAACAGGTTTTGTAGCGGAACATTTTGAAAACCAATCGTATAACTTAATATTCCTATATTATGATATTATTATCTACA
>NW_021771277.1:1634-1822 GCF_005508785.2 Acyrthosiphon pisum | reverse complement strand
ACTCGATTTCTCATGTAACGATTTCCTTATTTTGTTGTAATTAAAAAACGAATGACTGTAGATAGGTAAATAGGTTACTTTATTAATAATTACTTTATTCACAATAATATCATCAAATATACTTAGGTAGTAATATTATAGACTGACTGACCGTTTTCGCTCAGTTGCATATAGAGCCAAAACTGTAT
>NW_021771277.1:0-1534 GCF_005508785.2 Acyrthosiphon pisum | reverse complement strand
ATTTATAATATTAACAGTTTTGTTGAAACCAATGAATTAATATGACTTATTTATTTTTAGTGTCCTCAAACAGAAGAAGAATGGATGCGAGTATCAACAACTTTTGAACGTACTACAAGGTTCCCGTCATGTTTAGGCGCTGCATGTGCACGTCATATTGAACTTCGCAAGGCATCTAAAGCAGATTCTGATTATCTTAATGAACGTCGTCGACCCAGTGTCTTATTAACAGCTGTAGTAGATTCCAATTATGAGTTCCTTGTAGTAGACACGTGCCCAAGTGGGCATCTTTCTGAAGATAATCCACCAAATAGAATTTTAGAACGCAAATTGAGAACGACAAAGTTACCATGTCAGCTTAACTCTAATCAGTTACCTTATGTATTCGTAGCTGATGAAAGTTTTAAGCTTCAGGAAAATTTTATGGTGCCCTTCAGAGCAGTGAATGATAAAGGTGGTGAGGCTAATAAACTATTTAATAGACAATTAGTCAGGGCCAATCAAAGGGCTGCAAAAACTCTGGCCATTATGGCATGGAGGTTTGGTGTACTCCAGACACCTGTTAACTTAGAAGCAAAAAAAGTACAAACTATTGTTAAGGCCTGCTGTTATCTTCATAATTTCTTTAAGCGTGAAAGTGCATATTATATAGACAGTAACATGGAAGCTGTTATCAAAGCAGATATGGCTCCAATTGTGTGGGGTCCAAATACGACGGTTATACCGCACATTAATAATTGTGATAGCGACCCACAATATGTAAGGGATAGTTTTTCAAAATATTTATATACACTATCTAAACACCAAACCCGTGTCTGTAAATAATTCATGTTCATAAAACCTCCTTTCAGTTGGTTTTTGTGGTTGATTTGTCTATTTAGTATTAAAAATATTACGATTTCATGTTAATATTAACATGAAAACATAGTACTGAATACTGATTATTTTATACTAGTCTGTTTGAAACTATTTGTGTAATGTAGGTATACTTGATACAATATTGATACTTGATGTATAATGTTAAAACCTCGTCTATATACAATAATTAATTAATTGGATAAACTGAAATTAAGTTGGTTCAAAATTAAATTAATAAATATGAAAAAATTTATATATAAGAAAATAACTTTGAAACTGTTAATGGTATTGTTTGTTTAATTGACTTCTCGTGCACAATTATAAATATAATACTAAGCTATATAATGACTGAAATGATTAACTGGTTATACATTGGGAGTCTTCCAAAATCCACTCTCGCCATTTTTTAAACTTTGTTGTACTGTTTGTACTAATAAATACTTAGTTATTTTTTTTTTCTTACCAAAAAATGTACCAATATTAATTACAGGGTGTGCTGGTTTGTTCAGTATAATAAAATATGTTAAGAGTAATTTAAATTATTCATTTAGTCTATTCAAATGTGATAAAACAATTTAAAATCAAGTTTATTATCACATATTACACAATCTATCCCTGTATTTAATTTAAATGTATACATTCTGGAAGTAATTAATGGTGGTTTAATGTTTAAATA
>NW_021771276.1:3844-5164 GCF_005508785.2 Acyrthosiphon pisum | reverse complement strand
GATCATGATTTGCTTTCAAATAATAATAAAGTGTGTGGATAGTCATTAGGTCCAAGCATTTTAATAGTCCTTGTTAGCCCGAAAAATATATAGGCCGTACGTGTGAGCGTGTGTGGATAACATAACGAAAGTGAAAGGATATAATATTCCGAACACCTTTTACGCTCCACTGCCCTTTCACCCTTAGCGAATCTGTTCTATTGTCCTGTTCTTCGACAACCCCTGAGAGTCCGAAATCCTTTTACGCAGTACACTCGCGCACACTATTCGTTCGAGTATATTTTTCTTTTGGTACAATGAGACTAGTGTTGTAAGTGTCCATAATGAGAAACGTGATCAGTGTGTGTTTCATTTTGATAATAATATGCAAAAAAAAATCGAAATATCGTATCTAATATATTATAGACTTGTATAATACTTGCAGAAAAGTTGTCGCCATTCGGTTTGAAATGCATTTATTGTATTTTATCACACATAGTTGGTATGTATTTATGCGTATAAGACATGCTCGTCAATGTTGTATTTGCTTTGTGTACGATACGGTCAAGTGGAATATTAAAAGTATAATTTAATATTTGGTTGTCATTTCTGTGTTGACATCATCCTTTGAACAAAATGACTTTTGAAACTTTCAGAAAGTCATGGATTAGTGGAGGGGGAGAGGTGTGACAATCGACTAACCATCTCCCGGAAAGTTATTCTTGGTGTGAACTTGTTTTCAAAGTTTCACTATCAAATATAAAACGCACAAGTGAAAAACAAAAACAAAACATATATCATTTACTTGATTTTGACATTTTTAGTTTCGATTAAATATTGATGTATTTCAAAGATAAACCACATAATAGGTTATACAATTTACTATGTAAGTGTGGAAATATTGTATTAAAGTTACATTATATTTATTTTAATGACATACATTTTTATTCTTCAATCACAATATAAAATGCGAACATGATTAATTTTAATTTTAATAGAAGTAGAAACCCCGTATAAATAAAAGTAATACGTAAAGTATACAAAAACATTGAATACATTTAGTACAATAATTCAAAAACAAAATATTACGAATTGTCATCCTAATTACATTTTCTATGGTCTAAAGTTTTTATTCAGAATAACTACCATATTTTATTTTAATATTAATATTTTACAATTTATATGTTAAACTAATGTCAGTTCCAAATGAGAAAAAAATCTGTGCTCTTTCACAAGAGTAGTAAAAATTCAAATTATATCACAATTATTCAGTTACCTGAAGATGGGAAAAACCAGATTCTTGTGATTCGACTTAAAATACTTCGAGTGGAAATTTGTCGA
>NW_021771276.1:2977-3744 GCF_005508785.2 Acyrthosiphon pisum | reverse complement strand
GATCTCTTAATATATAATCTTACCTGGATTAATTTTCATGAATATATTCTTTTTTTATTTATATTAATATTTTAATTAGAAAAGTATTAAATTTTAACAATAAAATAGAGTTAAATATTCATACAATTATATTTTAAAGCTGCTCAAAGATATCATAAGTTAAACTAAAAACTTATTTTAATTTATAATAATTAAAGAAGTGTTTATTTAAAAAGGGTTTTAAATTTGTTGGCTTTCAGGTTGTTTACTCTAAATATGTATATGAAATCCAAAGAGAGTACATTTTAACAAACTTATAAATTGTTTTAATCAATATACTTTATTCCTATAACCGATGGATGACTATCATTTTATAATATGTTAGACTATAATAACGAAATACTCCTAATATATTATTAGGTATACTAAAATATAGATTTTAATCTTTCACTTTTTTTGTCTTACAAATGTTGACGTAAATATGTGTATCTTAAATATTTTTAACAAACTTTTATATATATTTTTGTTTTTTTGTAACAAGGCTTTTATTCTTTCTATTGTTTATGGGCAACTTTTTGTTGTATGACACTATTCATTATTATATTGTTTGCTGAGAAATAAAATAGAAATATATTTTATAGCATATTAAACAATAATTAACAAAAGACAGATAAATTAGGTCAACATGAATGAAATACGGTTACACTCATGCATACAATAATTAATTTTTCTATAGGTATAAAGTATTTATGTGACAGGCATTTAGTTTTAATTAATTAAATTAAAAC
>NW_021771276.1:1575-2927 GCF_005508785.2 Acyrthosiphon pisum | reverse complement strand
TTCCATAATAGGTCTATTCACTCTAATTTTGAAACTATCGAAGCTAAACATGATCTGTTGAACGTAAATTTGCAATGTTACGCACATGTGGGACAACAAATTCCCGTGTAGCGTCTTCTTAAGTACACGTTATATACACTTATACGATTTGAATAGGGTGGGACAGGAGATTATACGACATATTACATTATTAGATGTTTCCGAATATCGGCAGGCGGTAGTATCATAATTCCACTGATTCTCTATTTTCTCAAACACGTAAATATGTAACACAATATTAAGATAGATGCATGTAATGTTGTGGAATTGGTTCAAACTTCCGTATAGGATATTATAGTTTTATTTATTTTCAAATTTTCTTACACACTTTTATAGATTTGTCGGTAAACTGAACCCGTCTGTCAAAAATAATAATATTAATAAAAAGAAACGTAATATATATGTTTCCAGTGTAAAAGTTTATTTGAAAATTTGACGTCAGTGCGTTTCAATATTAATAAGGGTTGAAAAAAAAAATTTTACTAAAACAAATCTAGAAACTGATATCTGTAATATTTTTCCGAGCACGTAAAATACCACGTACCTAGGTAGTTATTTTAAGAAATCAAAAGTTTGCGTGTTGACGAATGCCATCGTCGTAGAATGCTATATACTCGTGGGTTAATATATTAAAAAAATAAATACGAGTGCACTAGACCGTGAAAAAGGGGAAAAAGAAATATATATGAATATTATAATATTATAATATGTATTGTGTAAAGAGTAAAATTGAAAGCATAATATTAAAATAAAATACAACATAATATAATATAATAAGCTATTTTACTGTATTATTACATGATACGATTAGTAGAGTATAGACATCTAAAATGTATACGAAAAAAAATAAACATATTTTAGATTCTGAGTAGAACGATGAATGTATTGATTTTACAATGATGTGTGTTTTTTTTGTTTTTTTTGTTTTTATATTTTTTTTTTTTTTGTGTCTGTGTACACGATGAGTAGTCGAAATAATGCTTCGATTTTCAACTTCAGTATCTTGTTCGATTGAAAAGTGAATATCGTTGGTGCATTGGGGAGGTCAATATTTAAAATTCCCAGTAATTTTAAATTAGTAATCCCAAGAAAAACCAAAGAAAAATTAAGGAAAAACGGGAATTTTTACGCAAAATCGATTTTTCACAAAATTGAATTTGGTTTTTGGTGTAACTTTATAAAAAATGACCGTAGATACATGCAATTTTGACTGAATATTTATATTAGCATTTTCTATACACCGTAACATTTTCAAAATATTTTGACTTATTTTGAGCTCTTTACGGACATTGTCAGTTTTCATTTTTTTTTTA
>NW_021771276.1:0-316 GCF_005508785.2 Acyrthosiphon pisum | reverse complement strand
GAGTACTTGAAACTTCTAAAGTATACTATTTTATATCTATGATAGTATCACGAGTTTGTTGTTGATGTATAACGTGTTAAAAGTACCTAATAGATATTGTGATATGATTAATTTGGAATTTATTATAGGTTCTTATTAAAGGTAAATTTTTTTTTTTAATACCATAAACTATATAATATTATGTCTTATACCTAGACTGACATACCGTCTCCGCTCAGAATCGTTTTTCTTATACAATGATATTATATCATTGAATTCAAATTTAATACGATCCATTATACAGTGGTCAGTGACCCACTTGTAACCTATTGTACAG
>NW_021771275.1:50470-52248 GCF_005508785.2 Acyrthosiphon pisum | reverse complement strand
CATTTATCTAATAGTATTTAATATAATAGTATTATAATAATAAAATAGTATTTAATATAATAGTTAACTAAAGTGAAAAAAAGTTTAAATATAACATCAAATTAATGAAAACAATGAAATAAATGAAATAGTAATAAAAAAAAAAAAAATAGCATGTACTTAAAATACTTTTTGTATATACATATATAATATAGAAATCATGTATAAAAAGATATCTGCAAGTATTACAAATAAAATTATGCATTTATCTAATAGTATTTAATATAATAGTCAACTAAAGTGAAAAAAGTTAAATATAACATCAATTAATGAAAACAATGAAATAAATGAAATAGTAATAAAAAAAAAAAAATAGCATGTACTTAAAATACTTTTTGTATATACATAAATAATATAGAAATCATGAATAAAAAGATATCTGCAATAAAATTGTGTATTTAGGGTCAGGAATCATAGAAATGTGAAAACAAAATATATTAACAAATATTAACAAAGAATAAAATTAATTCCCAACTTTGAAAATATTTTTAATTTAATGATTTTTATGTAGTAGTGTTATTGCCACACTTTTTATTTCAGATACCTGGAAATAAAAGCATTTATATTTTAATTGATTCAATTCAATTTGAAAGGGAATAGTTGTATTATGGGTTTCCACATAAAAACAACCAATCATATCAGATTTAATAGGATTATTATACATTGGTGTAACATTATTATATTTAATTACTTCTAACCTAATAATAGAATTATAAGAAAATTTTATAATTTTTTCAATTTTCACTAATGTGTTATCTGTTAGAAAAAAAAAATTATCTTTTTCTTTAATAGAACTAACAATAAAACATTCATTTATAATTTGTTCATACAAAGTTACAGTAGGGTCTTTACATATTAAAGGGTTATACTCTATTTCTTTTTTTAAAACTGGGTAATTGTTGATAGGTTTCAATTGCTTATTTTGTTCAATTATACGGTTATAAATATCTGATAATGGATGCCTAGAATTTTTAATACATTTTTTAATATTTTGTAAGCAATTTTCATACTTAAATGCGCTAAATTGATCTAAAGGTCCATGTACTAGCACAAAATCAGGCAAGTGTATTAACCCATGAACATTATAACTAATAAACTCCACGCCATATAAATCAGAGTATTCTGTTACAAATTGTATTAATAAACATTTGGCTTGACCATTAAGTGTTAAACAAGTTTCTTTAGATAATAAAATTCTAATAGCACTATGTAAAAGCATGAAATGCTGAAATAACTGCTTATTTAATCGGCCTTTTAAAGCTATAATTCCTGTATAAAGAAGGAAAGTGCGAAATTCGGTTGCTTTCCAGTATTCTAATTCTTCAAGAGATCTGGGAAGTCTATTAAATTCAGAAGGTAAGTACGGTTTCAAACTAATTAATGTAGAAGATACTTCTGTTTGAATATTATTATTTAAAAACCGTACAGATTTTTTTCCTTTAACCCAAAATGTTAATAATCTTTTGACTACCCCTAAACAAAACGTTGTGCATATAATCTAAAACAACTGATGAGGTGATATTAATAGGTAAATCTTCTAATGGAGACAATCCTTTATGGTATTCATCATCTTTTCTTAAGCGGAATGATTCATTTGTCCTTAACGGGTGCATTTGATTTTCATCAAAACACATTCTGTTGTTTATAAATGAAACCTTCAGTTTGTACAAGAGTTACAACTGTTATAACCCGTTGTGGCCTTTCACATTTTAAAAATAAAAGCCTTTGGCTGGTGCATC
>NW_021771275.1:39311-50420 GCF_005508785.2 Acyrthosiphon pisum | reverse complement strand
TATTTGTCCAATTTTGGAACATTTACAAATGAAATTAAAATCGGCCAGAAACACGATTTTGAACTTTTTGTGATGGGTAAACCATCTATGTTTAAACCTAACTCTATTATATCAAACATTTTTATGTAATTAAAATACTCGAGTAGTATAGGTTTTAACATAAACTCTGTACCCAAATGTATATATGTACCAGGATCCATAACTATTATATCATGATTTTTTGGAGTTCTAAGTAATGTTCGAACATCTTTGGGCAATTTTAATCCTTCACATCTTAATATTTCTAATAGTTCGTTTACAAAATTATGTGAAACATGATATTTAGTAATTATATTTTTAAGTTTTTCTTCTAAACTTAAATTATTTGGTATTACATAGTTAGAATTATTTGGTACACTCATATTGGTTAAAGAGTTATTTGTGCTATTAGAGATTGAATTAAAATTTGAGCAGACATATGTTTGAGGTATGCTAGAACTTACATTTGTGGAAGCTAGGATCTGAGTAGTTGATTCATCATTGATATTGTTAAAAATAATAGTATTGTTTTGTTTTACTGATGTAGCTGTGGTTATATTTACAAAATTTGAGTAAGATGAACATTTTTCAGATTCTATAATCCTTTCAAAGTTTCTTTTAGACATATTATTGTATATTGATTTCCTTTTTTTCAACTGAAATAAAATAAAAATAAATATATAAATAAAAGTTTAAAATGTTTATAGTTGATAACTACTTGTAAATAGTATAATAATATATATAGTGTTTTATTTTTGCATATTTATTAGGCCAAAACCATACCTAGCAATTAACTAGTTTAGTCAGTTTAATATATTATGCATTTTAAATTTCATTGGAACATAAAAGATATATTTAAGTCTAGAAATTATTTCTAAATATGTAATTAAGAAAGTTATTATTTATAATTAGATATCTAATTAATATATACTTTATTTAACCAACTATGTATAAAAAATTTAAAACTAAAGATGAAGCATAGGTATTTATGAAAAGTATTGACAATACCATATTATTATGTAGGTGTGAAAATAAAAACATTTTAACTGTATGTAACTAACCTAATATAATACATTTGCAATTTGTAATTTTGTTGATTACAAATCTCTTCTAAACATAATTTATAAGCTAATTATGATTTTTATTATCACGTTGAACACGCTGGGCACCATGTCTAAACCATTCTTTAATATTAGTTTCAAAAACAATATCTGTATTTTTAAAATAGTGTTTTGATATTTCTGAAAAACAAAATAAAAAATCAAGTAGGAACTTATTGAGTAGAAATTAATCATATTTATGAATTATATTTTCATTGATCATTATTTATACCTTTCATTATATTAATAATTCCAAGATTTTGAAGTTTAAAATTATTTTTATGACCATACCAAGAACACTTAGAAGATAAATCATTACTAAATAAACGTATAGCTGTACGTTTAACAAAATTTTTCACATCCGTGCCATCAATTGACATAACCAAGTTATTCTTTAATAAAAAAAAATTTAAACAAGTGCATGACAAATTAAATTAAAATCTTGAAAAACTACCAATTTTAGTTTAAATTCTTCATCATTTTTAATTTTTTCTTCAATATATTTTAAACTGTCGATATTAGGTATGGGAAATAGTGTTAAAAAGTCATCATCTAATTGACTAACATTATTACGACCATAAGTCATATCCCTTATTGCCTTTTCAATTTTGTCTAACCTTCCATCTAATCTTTTCATATAAGCAATAGTTGTAAAATTATCTTCTACTATGTTTTTCAATAACATTGATATTTGTGAGATGTTACCTATTTAAAATCATCAAAATTAATATTTAATATAATTATCAATTAATTTATAATGTAATTATTTTAGTACACACATAAACACATTTTTAATTTCTAATTATTTAAACCCTTCTATCTTACAGATACACTCGGTAAATATTTTTTCCTCTCTCTTATTACTTTTACTAAACTTAATTTCAGCTAAAAACAAATACATATTATATATATTTAGTTTAATAATAGCATAAGCAATGCTAAATAATTAGTTTTAATATGTGTTATACCTTTGTCTATTTCACTGTTGTCCAAGCAAGCAACTAAATTATTACTCATACTAGTAGTTTTTACAGGAGGTAATACTTCAACACCAATATTTAATGAAGTGTTATTTATATCATCTTGATTTCCTAAAACAAATTGTATGGTAACAGAATACATATATTTATTATTTTTACTCATTAGTTATGGTGACAGTGTGACACAAACCATAATTGTCATTAAATATACTGCTTTCTATATTTTCATAATTATTATTGTTATAGGCCATCATAGCATTAAACAAAGGTCTGCGGAAATTAGAAGCCTGTTTAACTTTATCAACTGTTACTTTGTTTGAAATATTTTCTGCGGAAATACTATTATTATGATCTAATTCAGGTAGAACATTGGTAGAAATATTTGTTTTTCCAATATTAATTTGCGTATCAAATACTGCAGCAGCTGTAGAAAAAAAATTGCCAACCTCAGTATGACCAAATTATTAGACAATTTGTTTAATCAGTCAGTAAGGCATATGATTAGCAAATACAATTATATTTAACTAAATTCAATAGATATATCTAGGTGGACACTTACAAGTTACAATATTATCATCATAACATTGATTATTAACATTATTCAAAATAAAGTTAATCTTTGGACTTGAATAATTAACTTCTTGAGAATCAATTTTTTTAAATTTACTCGGAGGAGATAACATGATTACCTCCTCGGATGGTTTTTTTTGTAAAACTACATTTGAACTTAAATTAAATTCTTGAGCACTTATTTTTTTAAGTTTATTTTGAGAATTCATTACATTTTCTTCAGATATCTTATTCCCATGGCCATAAACTTTTAATGGTGAGTCATTAATACTACCTAAAAAATACAAAATAAATGCCTAAATGAGCTACACTGTATTCATAAATACACTAGAGAGGAACATGAGTGACAATATTATGAATAATAAGATATAATTTGAAAGTCTTGGAAAATGTATGCAACGCGTTTATATGCAACATAATGAAATAATACCTAATTATAAAAAGTTAGCATTTAGATATTTGAATATTTCATAATAAATAGATTTTGAAACCATTACCAGAATCACTCTCAGAATCTCTTTGATCGATGAATCGATTTTGTATTTTAATGCGTTTGCCTCGACCTAAACTCCTGTCAGATTCAGAACCGGACAAAAAAATTTCCTTTTCTCGTTTAGCAGCAGCATTATACGTATCTATTTTACAAATACATAGGTACTTTAATATAAAATAATAGTTTAGTGTTTAAGTATAGTAGAAGCACACAAATATTATAACATACCATAATTTTCAAGAATTTCAACTGGATATAACATGTAATCTGTCAATAAATCATAAGCTACAGATAACATGGAAGGTGTGACTCGTTGTTTTGTAGGCCATTTACAATAGAGTTTATTGTCATCTTTTTGGATTATCCAATTGTTTGGAACAACTGAATATTGGTTTTCTTCACGGAAATATCCAATATGCCACTAAAACCAGGGTGAGATATATTTCAGATATAATTTTGTATATGATTTTGTTTATAATTTGATGTTAAATGTTGAAATAAATAATTATGGTACCTAATACAGTTTAAACAGTTTTTAAATTTGAATACAAATTTAGTAGGTATTGCCAGTATTATGTAAATATTTCATATGAAACATTTTTTAAATTGTTCAATTGGTTTTTAGTATAATACCTATACTTCCTACTTAATTATTAGTTTTAACTAAGAAATCATTAGAAATTACAGGTATATATTTTTACATTTCAATAGACTAACATATCTTATTTTTCATTTAATTTAGTTCTGTTCAGCATACAATAAATAGTTAATTACCTACTTAGGTAAACAGTAAAGTAAAACATTATAGGTATAAAAATAATATTACCTATATTATTATTATAATAATATATAAGTAGGTACTATTTATGCTTAAAATAAATTTAGTTATTTATGTTTATATTATAATATTAGTATAATATCATCCAAAAGAAACTATAATTCCTACCTACATTTTGTAAGCTTGTTACCATAATATTATGATGTTATTAAATTGTATAAAATATTATTTATATTATATAGGTAGGTCTAAAATAAAAATAAATCCTACTTAGATATACAGTTAATAATTAATAATAAGTAATAACGCACCTAATACCTATAAGTACCGGCTATGTATATATGTTTTTGAATGATTTGTAAACAATAATTATTTAATTTCAAATTATTATTTCTTACATAATTAAACTTAAAATTATATTTTATAACATTTTGATAATTTCTATTACCTACATAATATGTATATTAGAAGATGTTTAACCCAATTTAAATTATCCATCAAATTTAACTTAATTTCATTACCTCCATTTTAAAAACTCATGTAGATAGTAAAGGCAGTGCAGATATCTATTTTTTCTTGATATAAAATACACGGATATTCATGTTTAACTTTAATTTGCTGATACAGGCAGTGGCGTAACTGGATAAAAATCTAGGGGTGCAATATAATTTATTTACCATAATCAAAACCCTGACCCCCCCCCCCCCCCCCACACACACACACACGCACACTGAGTTTAGTCTTAAAACAAATTTTATGGTTTAGAAGAAACAAATAGGAAACAAATTATAGTAGCAGGTACTAGGTACACCTATTGTTAAATAGTACCTATTATAAGTATTAAGTACCTACATAAGAGTTCAAAAAATGTGCTATAAGTTACTTAACTAAGTAGTTTAATACTACTTTATTAAACAAATCTTAAAAAATAAATAAAAGAATAGGTATGCTATTATTTTACATTCTATTACATTCTACTCCATTTCAAAAAATTCATTAATTATTGTATCAAAATCAATTGGCACTGTTCGCTGAATTTGTTATGATGTCAAGCTGCTTAAACGCTTGTAGAAGATTCAAAGGTTTATATTGTTGGATTATCGGGGGGGGGGGCAAAATGATACCTTTGTCCCCCTTAACAATAACTGGGAGGCAAGTACCCCCCTCCCCGCAATTACGCCACTGGATATAGGTACCTACCTACTTAAACATACATAAAGAGCGATTGAAAATTAATTTTATTTACCAGTATAGCTTAGGGGCAAATCTGAAGCTTATTTAAGCAGGAGGGGGATAAAGACATTTTGAGTAACATATTAGGTACGAAGAAGACTTGTCCTTATATAGTCTATAGAAATTTATTGGAGTTTAAGTACAAGAAGGGGGTATCATTACAACGCGCATATACATCCACCCCGGGTAAAGGTAGGTACAAAATAAAAAAAAGTCAAATATCATTACTATAATTATTACATAATTACCTGTTTTTGAATTGCTGCCATTGTATCTTGACGATTTTACCTATGACAAACTGACGAAGTAGAACCAAATTATGTGTGCACTCTCAATGCCTCCGCGGGACTCCGGGTTTATATCGTAAAATGTATATAAAAAGAAATGAGACTATAATTCTGCAGTGTATAAACACTTAGTTACTTTAACACTAGTTATAACTACAATGCAGTGTTTAATTTAATAGTTGATGTAGTAACGACACATCTGAATAAATATTAATTCAGAGATGAATACTGAGAGACGACAGTAAAAGCGCGCGAGTATCGACAAAGACAAACTGCGGCGAACCATATGCGGACGGCGGTCTGGCCGCGGTCATCGGCATTCGGCAGAAGTGCGCTACTGCAGTACTGCACATTGTGAAGTCTATGCGACGTATTATCCAGCGATATATTATTTATAGATATTATATTAATTAAATAGTATATTATGGTCATATATATTATCGCAATAAACCTAACATGAGACATCATGGAGAGGTTGATAATATTATTAAGGTTGACGTCTATGTAACATTTATGTTGAACCTCTTATACAGAGTCTTACTAAACTCGTCTTAGAGATGTATGATGATTAGGAAAACCGTGATGTTAGTTTGTGACCCCTATTTTACTTCTAGTATACGTTTACTAGTGGAGTTAATATGAAGTACAAAATTGACGTCTAAGAGATGTCATGTTCTTCAAAATGCACACAGGGTATCTATGTTACTGATTTATATTTATTTCATATTGAACTTGATTTTAACCATTTATACCCAGAAAAAGACTTAAAACTATTGAATAAAATAGATGTTTTTGTAGTAATGCTTATTCAATATATTAAAAGTGCTAATTTTCAACTTGGAGTCCAAGGAACTAGTATAGTTAAAGAACTGTAAACTCCATCGAAGCCTGGTAAATATTTAATTAATTAAAATGTTTTATACCATTTAACAATAAAAAATCATTCATTTTAAATATTAAATATTATTCATTGTAACTTTATTAACATTAATTAACTGTATTTTTTAAGGTAATGAATACATAGCAGTTTTTAAATTACTGCCATTATTGTTTCAACCACTAACCATAAAGCTTAATAGAAAACGTAAAATTGATGGGATAACTTCAGTTTGGAGACCTTCTAAAGCAGAGCAAGCTGCAGTATTTATCACATTTATATCTGTGAGTACTACTAAACATGATTTCACTTAAAATAGTACAGAAATGCATATTTAATTTATTTTTTTATGATGTTGGTGAATTAAAAATAGCACATAAAGTTAAAGTTGACAAAGCTTTTCAATTTGGGCTAAAGTTACAGCCATGTGTGATCGTTATCAATTCCACTGAATTTTTTACTGTGATTGATAATACATACCACAAATTAGAAACACTAATTAAAGCTGTGGATATATGTTTTAAGTCATTCTTTTCGTTGAATGTTCACTATCCAGTTGAGTGTGAGCAGGTATGGGTATTCATACAACACTATTTTTTTGAAATAAAATTGAGATCTGACAAACCCATTTTGTCTGTGAAAACTTTAGTAAATGATTTTCAAAGGTTGTGATTGATGTTTGTTTAAAATATACTACATATTACTTATATGATTAAAAAGATTTTTTTTTTGTTATTCTAAATTTAACTTCAATTTTGTCTTAACTACTTAATCCTGCAGTGTAAAGTCCCACAGTTCATTGTGTCCTCTCAAATAGTTTATCTTATATACCTTCATAAACACATGTAAAAAATGTTATGTACCTACCTACTTATAATATGTAAAAAAAAAATGTGTCTTTATTAATAAATATCTTATTGTTCTTTATGAAGCAGTTTTTTTTTTTTTAATGTATATTGCTTATATTTACAGGTCCTTGTACTTTCTTTTTCCTACTTACTTGGTCACCCCTAAAAATATTAGTAGTTGAAATTAAACTATATCTAATAGTAAGAAAAAAGCTACTATATTTTTTTAGCTATTCCAGAAACAAATGATTTGTAAATGTGACTAAAATTATAGTAAAGACTATAAAACGTTTAGTTCTATTTACTATAAATTTAAAAAAGAACAATAGTTGATTTAACTAAATATTTAGTTAGATAAATTGTCAACTATATAGCTTAGCTGTTTCAGAAAATTGACTTGGTAAACTTGACTGATGCTATAATAAGACTAACATTTGTTTTGGTTGTATTAACTATATATTTACAATATAATAATAGTTGATTTAACTAAAGAATATTGTTAGAAAAATTAGCAACTAATATTTTAGTCATATAAACTATACATCTTGCAACTATAATCGTTTGGTACTTGGAACTAAATGTAGGGCTATGCCATACGGAACTACATTTTACAGGAAGTACACATATAGTTTTAGTTAAACCAACCAATTATTTTTTTCCGTGTAGGTACGCTACTAGACAAATTACCATATTAATATATTTAAAGATATATGTAAAGGATATTGCAAATTATCAGTAGAAGTATCTGGTGGATTTATGAAAAAGCTTAAACGAACGTCTTTGGGTTTGTTATTGGCAAGTGTGTTTTTATACGAAGGTATAGCTAGCATTCTTTATGGTCATATCTCGGTTACCCAAATGGTATCAGAGAAGCACGATACACTATCTATTTTTCAATGGATAGCAGTTTGGATGTCGTCTGGTAAACGACCTCCAAATTTAGTTGTTTGCAATTATTCGCGAGCATTACTGGAGGCAATATCCAGATCATTTTGTAGTGGTTTAGGTCTGAACGATTATGTAAATTACTCATTTAGAGTATTAATCGGCCTTGAAAAAAATCTCAGCTACCTAGATAGATGTTGCTCACATGGTGAAAATATTCTGCCGCATAAAATGTTTGACCGGAGTGAAAAATAAATATTTAAAAGAATTTTATGTCCGAGGATTTCGACTTCTCGTGACTTTAGAAGATATTAAAACATTTGAGACTATATTAGAAGCTGTTTTGACCGTAATGCTGAGTGAAATCGATGGGTGGTCAAACAACGTTGAAACACCATCACAGACATCTAGATTGTATATACTAGAACTAATAAAAGGTGTTCGCGTTGATGAATCAAAGAACGAAACTACCTCAGATCTTGAATTGCTATCAGATTTTGATAATTACATTGATAACGATGAAAATGAGGTCTCATGTACACAAATATAAAGCAGAAAAGCGTAAAGAACTCTTCGATAGGATGCAACATAATATCTATGTATATTTTAAACGATTTATTACCAGAAATGATGCAGCTGTGTAAACATTTCCCCTTTTGGACAAATGTTATAAGTAATTTGTTTCAGTCTCCATGTCGTATGGCATCGTCGGCATCGGTTGAGAACGAGTTCAAAGAGCTAAAAACTCAAATTTATAACTCGATGTTCGTCTGATGACAGCTAACAAATTTATTCTAAAACATCTTACAAGTATCGACAGTAATGTGAAACTTTTTTAAAGTAAGGAGCTTAGATACGAGTCATCTATAGTTGTGAAGTTAGCCCCCCCACCTTGGCCGATACAAATCAAATTACTGCCAATATTTAGCAAATTAATTGCAAATAAATGCACATTGGTTTTTAGAATTTGCACATCGAAATTGTAATTTTCACGAATTTTTTTGCAAATTTGGTCAGCCCCCCACTTCATCCGATCCGTTCCAAACCAAGGTAAATATTTAGCAAATTAATTGCAAATTGGTTTTTAGAATTTGCAAATCGAAATTGTAATTTTCACGAATTTTTTTGCAAATTTGGTCATTACAGAGACTCAATGACGAGGTACATACGATACTCACTATGCTTCAGAGCAATTTCCACGGTTTTTAACTTGCCATTTTAGAAGCAATGACAGTCTTTCAATAACCAGTTGTAAAAAATATAGTCATGTGTTTTTTTTTACAATATAAATGAATAAAACTATTAAACAAAATTATTATTTAAGATAGTGTATTGTAATTTCTTATCGCGTTGCGTTGTCGCGTGCTGTACTCTTTTGGGTTTTTCTATTTTGTACTTAGTAGCTCGGGCGTCGTCAAGGGTTGGATAATTGTGCCAGCCAAAATAAAAATTGGTGTCTGTTTTCTTTTCTTGTATATGTTGTGAATTCATATGAAATATCAACTAATGAAGTAATAATTTATTATTTTGAGCCGGGACACACTTTCATGAGTGCTGATAGTTTTCACCACCAAGTGGAGATGGCATTGAAAAAACAAAATAAGACCTATGATTTCAATGATTTTGAAGATGCTCTTAAAAGTACTAATAAAGGCAAAGTTGATGTGAAAGTAATGGAACATAACTCATTCTATGATTGGATAGATTATAAATCTTCTCAAAAACTAAAACAATGCCGTGTTCTTTTAAAAGATATTGTTTGTATAAAAGCTGAGAGAGGAAAGTTTGTTTTGCAATATAAAACCAAACTAACTGAAACGGAATTTAAGGAATTAGACTTTATTTGCAAAAAAAATATGAAAAAAAAATGGTATTTTGATGGCTTTGCCAAAAGTTAAACCATGTGGTGTGGCCAAAGAAAAGGTAGAGAGTATACTACAGAACTTGAAAGACATTTTACCAGAAAATCGTAAACTGTTTTGGGAAAATCTCAATATAAACAATGATTGATCATTATGTATTATCCATAGACTTATTATAAGTCCATGGTATTATTATTATAATTATAGTCATGTAAAAATTATAATTAACTATTAAGTTTAAAAACATTTTTTATCATATCTTACTACCATATTGTTAAAAATGTATTTTGTTTTATGTTAATCTGTACAGAGGAAATTTAGAAAATTAAAAGGTTCCTAAGAGATATAGACTAAAAAATTTAATTAACTAGATCCATTTTATTACAAAGGTTTTTAAATGTATATAACTTAAGTAGGTACATACATTTGTTTTAATTGAAAGTTGCAATTTGTAATATGTTATTTAATTTACTATTACAATTATTATTTTTTACTGGTAGACAGTAAACAAAAAGGATGTTATAAAATGTTTAGTTATAAAGTAAAAAAGTTGAATGTTCATAATACATTTTGATGTGTTCTTTTTTTTTAAATATAAATGTATGAATTTAAAATTGCTTAAAAAAATGTAATTTTAAAAATGTTTGATGCTAAGCAAAAATAGCGTATGTATTCATACTGCTATTTTCTTAAGTAAACAACATTCAAGTTTGTATTATTTTACTAAGCAAAAAAGCCGTAAGTCCATTTAAGTTAGTTCTAGACAGTTTAGAGTTACAAAACATATTTTTTTAGATTCTACATAAAAAACTAAGTAAGTCTCATTCCATTTTTAGTTTAATTCAATACAATATATAAATAGTACAAAGCAATTTAGAAAAAGCTATTTTTCTCAAAACTTTGAAAATGGCATATACTGCCATTAGGCTTAGTAGGGCAGTATTGTTCATTAATTGTAACAGATAGCGTAATATAAAATGTTGTTAAAAAAAAAAAAAATTTATATTTTATTATTATAGGTATGTACCTAGATTGTTTTGTTTATTACATAATTTTACCAGGACATCACGTGTCGTCACGTCGTCAACCGGGTGACTACGTCCAACGTCAAGGAAGGTGACTGACCTGCTAGACCCCAAATATTTTTATCATTTTATAATTTTTATATAATGAACCGG
>NW_021771275.1:35756-37840 GCF_005508785.2 Acyrthosiphon pisum | reverse complement strand
GATAATCTCATTAAAAAGTATTATATTTATAAAAATTAAATAATTCCTCTTTATTTTATAACTTATATAATAAATAATAATATATAAACAATATACTTGCAGCTAAGTTGAAATATTGGTAGATAAATAAATAATAATACTTATATTGTCTCTTTGTCCGTACTTTTGTAGAGTATGTAGAGAATGAATAATTTAAAGTACAGTGATTATTTTTGTTTTATTAATCCAAAACTTAAACAGCTAAGGCCATTACTTTTTCCAAATTGTAGTACCTACAAAGTTTATAATATTATATAACATTAGTTACATTTATTTTTTTTTTTTATATATTGACATATAGGTATGTACATTGAACAATATTATATTCAATTGTATTTATTATTAATTTATTAGTGTTATACAATTTTTTTTTTAGATGTATATTTTTGTTTTATAATCTAAAACTTAAACATGTGTTTGAACACTTTGTTTCAGCTTAAATAGCTTAGGGCATTACTTTTTCCAAATTGTAGTATAAATTTTATAATATTTTATAACATTAGATTACATTTTTTTTTATATATATTGACATATTGGTATGTACACTGAACAATATTATATTCAATTGTATTTTCTATTAATTTATTAGTGTTATATTATTATTTTTTAGATGTATATTTTTGTTTTATTAATCCAAAACTTAAACAGCTTAGGGCATTACTTTTTCCAAATTGTAGTACAAATTTTATAATATTTTATAACATTAGATTACATTTTTTTTTATATATTGACATATTGGTATGTACATTGAACAATATTATATTCAATAGTATTTTAACTGTATTTATTATTAACAAACTATAAGCAATTGTTATATTATTAACATCTGATAATGTACAATAAATATTAACTTTTTTTATTACAACATTGATTTTATTTTTTTAATTCCTATGTTTAATATCCGTATAAATAGACTGAAAGAAAAAAACGTCCAACTAGAATAGTCAATTGATGATCAAAATAAATGGATAGATAACGAAAAGAGTAGGTTTGAATATAAATTTAAAAATATTTTGTCTAAAATTTTTACTTCTACGCAAACTGAATTATTATTAAGACCTAATAAAGTGTATAAATGGTCTCCCGAAGATATTGCTTCAGCTATCACAATTAGAAGTGTATCTCCTAAGGCATACAGATATTTAAGAGAGAAGAAAAACTTTCCTTTGCCAGGTGCATAATTAATAAACACATTAGGTAGGTACCTACTTAATTTATAAAAAAATTATCTCTGAACTAGGCATGTCTACTTTGAGAAATCGGGCTTCAACATTTTCAATTGAACCAGGTTTATTGAAAAATGTTATGATTTTGTTGAAAGCCAAAGGTATATTATATCCATGCACTCCTCAAATAATCAAACAATTATACTGAATTAATTTTATAAATTTAAGGAGATACCATGTCAGAGAATGAAAAATTAACAGTGATTTCATTTGACGAAATATATGTTTCAAATAAAATCTGTTATTATAAAAAATCTGAACAGATTTATGGTCCAGCTAAATGTGTACAAGCAGTTGTTCTGAGGGGTAGATATCATTTTTTACAATATCATGTTCTTCCTGATCCAAAGTATTGAAGAATAATGAAATGTTTATTTTATTGATTTAGGACTAGTAGGAAGTTGGAAGCAGCCAATATACTTTGACTTTGACACTCCGATATCAAAAGAATAAATTATTGTTACACATTATAAGTGAGGTACATAATATTGGTTTTAAAGTTGTAGCTATGGTCAGTGATATGTGACCTAGTAATATGGGCCTATGGCGGGATTAGGGGATATGTACTGAAAATACATGGTTTAAGCATCCAGTAGAAGGAACAAAAGTACATGTTTTTGCCAATGTTCCACATCTCCTTAAATTGGCCCGAAACCATTTTCTTGACAAGTCAGTGCTATATACAAACATTTTTCTAAACTTCATAAAATAACTCTAAATTGAAATGAAAATTATTATGTACTGGTTTAGAGGGTTTGTTTTGTCGGATGGAAAATTGATCGGGAAAAATATTCTCAATGAAATATTAACGATAAATAA
>NW_021771275.1:34719-35706 GCF_005508785.2 Acyrthosiphon pisum | reverse complement strand
AGCTGCTTAAACGCTTGTAGAAGATTCAAAGGTTTATATTGTGGATTATCGGGGGGGGGGGGGGCAAAATGATACCTTTGTCCCCTTAACAATAACTGGGAGGCAAGTACCCCCCTCCCCGCAATTACGTCACTGGATATAGGTACCTACCTACTTAAACATACATAAAGAGCGATTGAAAATTAATTTTATTTACCAGTATAGCTTAGGGGCAAATCTGAAGCTTATTTAAGCAGGAGGGGGATAAAGACATTTTGAGTAACATATTAGGTACGAAGAAGACTTGTCCTTATATAGTCTATAGAAATTTATTGGAGTTTAAGTACAAGAAGGGGGTATCATTACAACGCGCATATACATCCACCCCGGGTAAAGGTAGGTACAAAATAAAAAAAAGTCAAATATCATTACTATAATTATTACATAATTACCTGTTTTTGAATTGCTGCCATTGTATCTTGACGATTTTACCTATGACAAACTGACGAAGTAGAACCAAATTATGTGTGCACTCTCAATGCCTCCGCGGGACTCCGGGTTTATATCGTAAAATGTATATAAAAAGAAATGAGACTATAATTCTGCAGTGTATAAACACTTAGTTACTTTAACACTAGTTATAACTACAATGCAGTGTTTAATTTAATAGTTGATGTAGTAACGACACATCTGAATAAATATTAATTCAGAGATGAATACTGAGAGACGACAGTAAAAGCGCGCGAGTATCGACAAAGACAAACTGCGGCGAACCATATGCGGACGGCGGTCTGGCCGCGGTCATCGGCATTCGGCAGAAGTGCGCTACTGCAGTACTGCACATTGTGAAGTCTATGCGACGTATTATCCAGCGATATATTATTTATAGATATTATATTAATTAAATAGTATATTATGGTCATATATATTATCGCAATAAACCTAACATGAGACATCATGGAGAGGTTGATAATATTATTAAGGTTGACGTCTATGTAACATTTATGT
>NW_021771275.1:19623-21447 GCF_005508785.2 Acyrthosiphon pisum | reverse complement strand
GATTCACTTGCTTGAGTTGATTAGTTACTTTAGGTAAGTCTTTGTTAATGTTAACGGTAGAAAATTGCATGGCATCCATGTCGGAAAGTACGCCAGCAATAAGTTTCTTCTTTTTGAAGATTTACTTAAGCCGGTATTTGTTTTACCAATTTTATCAGCCATGATAAAATATTAAAATAATTTTAAATGTATTATTTATCTTACCTTAAATTAACACTACCTAAGGTTTACGGGCTCGATCGTTAATAAGGTAACAAGAACTTAGAACATAACAATTTATAAATCACAATGCAAAAATGCAAAATACCATAGAAAAATAGAATAGTAATATTACGAAATACGAATTACGAACGTGTTATTTCGAAAAATGAAAAATATCACACACAAACTAGAATAGTCTAGACTCTAGACGCCATCATGAGTCATGACAATCTTTTTTCACTATTCACCATAGAAAAGAATAACTGCTATTCACTGTATTTTTTTTCGTATGATATTTGAGCTTTTGACAGAGGACCGACGAGACGATTGGACACTTCGTACCCATGGAACGGAAAACGCCGGATATGGTGAAACCGTGGCGTAAAAAATGAATAATAATATAATATTGATACGTAACGCGTTACGCATCTATATATGTTATAAATACGTTAGGTATGGACGTATGGTAAACTGCAACGTTGCAAACTTGCAATGTTGCAACGTTGCATGATTTATATTGTTTATTATAATATACTAGCTCTAAGTGTAACTCGGGGCCCGTTAGACTCGCTGAGAGTGGATACCGATTTTGGATACAATGTCATTGGAAATATTATATAAGTCGCGACAGTAAAGTTGTAAGACGAAAATTTAGGATTTGTGAAAAAGATTAGTGATATGGATTGGAGATAAGGCTTGACGTTTTGGCGGGAACGTTTAAGCAATCCGTCACAAACGTTGTAAATGGATAGGCTGGATACGATCTCCTGTGTTGTTAAAAAGTGAACAGTCGATTGTCTAGCTATCAGTCATCAAATCACATAGGTAGGGAATCGAATCGCGGGCATTATGAGAAGCGTACCTATATCACCAGGTATGCAATCCACCTACGGTGGATTGCCGACCACGTTGGTGGCGTAGGTAACTGAAGAATGGAAAATATAGTTTGACCCCCGGCCCCCCCCCCCCCGTGTTAGATGTAAGTGAATACTGATTTTGGAGACACAGTCGAATTATAAATGCCACACTTATAAAGAAAGAGATTTTGTGATAAGAATTTCTGATAAGGCCTGGCTCTATGGTGGTCTCGTTTCGTAAACGGGAAAGTTTAAAAGTCGAGTTTCAGTGTCTAGAAATCTCCCATGGCCCATGAAAATCGACAATTCAATGATACTATCCCCCAGCGTATGTCCGGTACTTTTTTGTATGTGAAAAAAAGTTTAAATTCGAAAACCCGCATGTTAGAGTGTCTAGCAAGTTAGTTATCACCCGTCTAAGACAGAACAAAAATAAGCAATCCACCTGCGGTGGATAGTGATATGTGCCGTCGCATGTCCGGTGCTTTTTCTTATGTAAAAAGTGTAAAGTCGAAAACCGTGTTGGAGTGTCTAGCAAGTCAAAATCGATTACCTAACTTTCAAGTTAGCCACTTAGGTAGGCAATCCGACTCTGTCGGATCGCAGACAATATGCAACAACAAATCAGGTAGACAATCCACCTGCGGTGGATTGCAGACCCGATGACGAACGGCTATAAGTGAAAACCGTATCACACAACATACGAAATATTTAGAAAAATACAAACAAATATATATGTATTTATGTAATTATAATATAACAATGA
>NW_021771275.1:15706-17575 GCF_005508785.2 Acyrthosiphon pisum | reverse complement strand
TTGCTGCTTACGGTCAAAACTTCATTACTTAAGCTGTGACGCTGTGTATCAACGGAGTGACCTAAACCAATATATTCGATATATATCGATGTAATCGTTTATAATTTGACGTAACTACACACTGTTTAAAACTTAATTGTAATTTATTCAATGATCTGACCGTTATTATTATGATTACATTATTATAATGTATGTTGGTCGTTGGAATAATACATTTATTTAAATCAAACCGCAAAATTGGGTTTACGTTAAGCAATATACCAACGTAATTAAGGACCAAAAAATAATGCAATATTTATTGAATCAAAAACAAAATTGTGCACTTGTGCGTTTGAACGAAGACCGACCTACATTTCGTGAACGCGAATTTTAAGTGTACAAACCGAATTTGGGTACAAACCGCATATCCACGGGTTTTAAAAGAAATAAACTTAACAAATAGAGCACAGGCGGAGATTGAAAAGACGAAACGAATCGAGAAAAAAAAAAGCAATAATAACGACTGACGCTGGCGAAAAAAGCATTTGAAAACCAACCGACGCCGCCGCCGCGGCGAAGGCACGCGATTGGACGCGCCAAGGAATCGCCGGGAACTGGTCGGGCGGACTGTAGAAACGGAGCGGTGTTAAATTTTTTACGCCACGGTTTCACTTGGCTGGCGTTTTCCGTTCCACGGGTGGCTTGCAGACAGCTGATTTCCTTGTCATTTTATATATTAAGACTTCGTTAATTCAAAAAAGAACAATAAACTGCAGCTTTCATGAGTTCATGACTTAGTTTTGATCCGCGGCGCGCATCCCCCACCAAGAACCGCCAGTTCACGACGTGCGTGGTGCGCGCTACAACCACCGAATAGATTAAATACTGTCAACCATAGACAAGAATACTACAACACGACTGTCTATAGTGTCAACAACTGTCGTCAGCCCCATGATAAAGAAAATTTTCTTTATCATGGTCAGCCCGTGCCCCGTTATGACTTGTGAATGTTGGCGTAATAACTAATGGCGTAACATACAGCCAGTTCCAATTTAGTACCAAGTACCTACCACTATAATATACGTATTTACTCTTTTACTCTACTTACTTTTCCATGCTCACGTTTTTGAACAATTAATTTGAAATCAGTGTGTACTAATTTTCGGGCAGTTTGTATCCGGCGACCGTCGTGCACAATCGATTACGAGAGTGGGAGAAATTGGGCTCGGGATGGCTATACCCATGACAACATAGATCTATTTTGTCATGGCTATACCAACCGTCAGTCGCGATTGCCTACCGGCTACCAGGGTGGCTGAGTTGCACTTGCCACTTTCTGCAACACCCGAAAGGAAGTTGAACAATCATAATTTTTTTAATAGATGCCTTTTTACGGGCAACAAAGTGCACGGGATCACCTAGTATTAATATACATATTTGTGCACATTTATTAATTATTGTTATCACTATACGTATAGTACGTATGTACTTACTTAAATTATTATTAGTTTTATATTAATTTCATTATTTATAAAAATAATGAAATTTACCATTCAGAAAATTATCGTTTCCTTTTATAGTTCACAAGTCATATTTTCATTGAATTCGCTTCATTTGTACTTGGCTTTTTAACGTATTATTTTGTGTCCTTGTTTTTTCGTTGAATATAGGTGAACTTGAGGATGTAATTTCTTTTTTTAACATTTATATCTTCTACTGATTGTGTATGTATGTAATATGTTTTTGTTCTTTAAAATCTTTCTTTGATCTCAGCCATTATTGCTCAGGGAGTACAACTCGCAGCACTCGTACATGGAGTAGTATTTAGTTCGGTGGCCAACTGTTATATTAATCTATTACAAATACTAGAATTTAATTATTAACCAAACG
>NW_021771275.1:13219-14074 GCF_005508785.2 Acyrthosiphon pisum | reverse complement strand
CAGGGAAAGTGCGACACTTTTTTTTTTTTAATATGTAATTTTTTTCAACTAAAAAATTATAAAAACACATTTTTGAATACATATTTGAATTCGTGATACGTTCATTAATGGATGATAAAAAACTATGTTCCACGTAAGAATACAGTAAGATGGTATGTTCCATTAAACCGAGATTTTGCAAAACCACGTCACTGTTACCCCACCTGACTTTAATTCAAAATGTTGTGGACGAATTTTCCAAAAATAAAAGGAATTTACAGTTTTTATTTTAAAGTTTATTAATAATTAGTTACATAATGTTTTTTACTCTTTTAAGTATGTAGTAGGTACCTAGTTGACACTAATTGTATTAACTATTAATTAACTCATAAAGTGAATTATTTATGTTATATATTTACATTTTATTAGAAATTGAACTACCTAATCTTATTTATTTTATAAATAATTATATAGATATTATGAATTGATAAATACTATGGTATGAATACAGTCATTGAGTCATATAATATAATTATGCTACGTAAATTTACATACAGCAATTAACAGATTAACAGAAAGGTCGATATTATGGAAAAACACAGTGTACCCGGCACCCAGCCCCCCTGGATTTTCGAAGATGGACGCCCTTGATTAGTTATACTATTAAACTATTATAATAATATTAGTAGACACACTTTAAACGTAGCGACGAATGTATAATACATTATGTATTGTACCTATTTACAATACCTGACGTGTATGTGTTTTTTTTCTGCCATCATCATTTGAGGCAAGGCTGGTGTAATAACCTGCCACTGTCACCGTTTGGTTGCTCCACGCTTCTTTAACGACGAATGCACGTACACGTCGTGTATT
>NW_021771275.1:12061-13119 GCF_005508785.2 Acyrthosiphon pisum | reverse complement strand
TCATAATAATAACGGTCAGATCATGAATAAATTACAATTAAGTTTAAACAGTGTGTAGTTACGTCAAAATATAACGATTACATCGATATATATCGAATATATTGGTTTAGGTCACTCCGTTGATACACAGCGTCACAGCTTTAAGTAATGAAGTTTTGACAGTAAGCAGCAACACAAAATCGTGGCGTAGTAGGTTAGGCGTAGGTTCCTCAAACGTAGGTTGCTAGGTAGGTCTGAGTTCGAATCCGTCGATACCGCTCTACCGGGCGGCGACTGCTCTGCGCATAAGATAGCATGGCCGCCCATAATCTCGAAATTTTTTGCGTTTTTTTTTCGATTTTTTTCACGTTTTTTTTTATATTAATTACATATATTTATATATACACTACAGGTTAGGTTAATATATTGTCTATCTATATTCTATATGTTATTAATTTTATTAGGAATTATAATTGCACATTCCTTAAAATGTCCATTGTTATATTATATTTGTTTGTATATTATATAGTTTGTATTTTTCGTAAATTATTTCGTATGTTGAGTACGGTAAAGCACGATTAAGAATAAAATCTAATAATATAATAATATAATATTTTATGCGATATTTCCACATTCACGTGGCCGAAATTTTGTAATTTATTATTTTCACGTATTATTTCGATATCAGATGCGAGCCGTGAGCTGAGCCCAGCTTTATCGACAATGCTATCGATTAATAAATTAGTTACGGAGCAATAAAGTTCCGACGTTTTAAACATTTAAAATTGGGAGAAAATATAAGGTAATAAATTAAGATACAATTCCAAAATTATTATAAAAATAATATCAGTGTTCGATCACCCATACTCTGTAGTATTCTTGACTTATAAACGATGCAGTTCTTTAATTCATACTATATAGTTTATTTGATTTTATTATTTTCATAACTACTATTATTATTGTTATTATTATTATTAAACAGATTTATGAAATGTGACTATTTCATGGACTATGAAAGAACATTTTATATGTTATATTTTGAATTATTATGATTATTTAAATAAATATTTTTGTATAAT
>NW_021771275.1:11280-11961 GCF_005508785.2 Acyrthosiphon pisum | reverse complement strand
TTACATAGGTAATATATTATGTTCTATATTAAAATGTTAATATTGTTATAATAATGTACCTATTTTTTTTATTACAAGTTGGTTTTTCTATTTTTATTCAAAAATATTTTCTATGTACAATGAAATATATCTAGTTTATAATATTAGTTATGTTCTTTTTATTAAATATAATAATATATGTTTAATGTTTATACTTATATATTTTTTCTTACGTAATATTATAACATGTTTTATATCAAAATTTTAATATTGTTATAATAATGTAAATAATATGTACCCTTTTTATTTTTTTACAAGTTGGTTTTCTATTTTTATTCAAAAATATTTTCGATGTATGAAAAAATATTTCAAGTTTATAATATTAGGTATGTTCTTTTTATTAAATATAATAATATATGTTTAATGTTTATACTTATATATTTTTTCTTACATAATATTAAAACATGTTCTATATCAAAATTTAAATATTGTTATAATAATGTACCTACCAAGTTTTCTATTTTTATTCAAAAATATTTTCCAGGTATACCTAGGCGTGGTATGAGTTTTAAGGAATTTATATTTAAATTTCCTTATATAGTTATATATAATATATATTATGTATAAACTGTACAATGTTATTTAAATAACAACAATCAAAAATATTTAAATACTATAGAATCGCCTAAGAATTCTAACTAA
>NW_021771275.1:8731-10409 GCF_005508785.2 Acyrthosiphon pisum | reverse complement strand
CGGTATTTTTCAACACTTGTACACGGCTATGACACTGTACTTTTATTCACTCTAGCACGGTTGCAACACCGACTCTAGTCTGACAAATGAACAATAGTTATAGGTGCACACTAAAACGGTTCTTGAGCCAACTATTGAGTTTTACCAGCACGGTGCTTCCCATGTAATAAATCGGTATTAATTTTGATCAAAAACACAGTGCTGTGAACCGTTATAGCATGGTAACAAAAACCTAAAAAATGATGCAGGGCACCCAATGTACACCAACATTGTTACTCGGGTTAGGATTTAAGAAGACTATAATAATCGTGTGCTTAATGTTCTTGTTTCAACCCCCAAATTACACCGACTTCTGATAAACGGGGTAAACATCCAGCAATTAATAAATTTAAATATGAAACCTTAGTTATGGATCACATTGAATCATTTAATCCAACAATTTCACATTATCGCCGTGAACATGCGCCAAACATTCGTTATTTACCAAGTGATGTCACTATAACTTTTATGCACCAACATTTTATAGAAAAGTTCCCTGAATTAGACCGTAATTATATTTCGTATGAATATTATCGATGCAAGGTAAAAGAAAAAAATATTTCATTCGCGCAGTTAGGTCATGAAGAATGTGAACTTTGCGAAAGCTTTAATATTCATGAACACAAAACTCAAATTTTGCCCGAATGTGATGTTTGTATAATTTATACAACTCATATAAACAAAACTAAAAAAGCTAGAGATTTATACAAAAAACAAGCAGGCATGGGATTCGACGAAACAAATATTTATTTGTCCGTTGACTTACAGAAGGTAATTATGTTACCTCGTGTCATTCTTTTAAAAAGGTTATATTCACAAAATGAATTGTTGTGTATCATGAAAGTTTCGTACCTTTGGGGAAAAAATCTAAATTATTTCCATTCGCTTGTATTTGGCATGAAGGCATTAATGGTCGCAATAAAGAAGATTTGATAAGCACATTTTATGCGTTTCTATTAAGTAATCGAGACGCAAATACAGTGACGATTTGGCTTGACAATTGTAGCAGCCAAAATAAAAATTGGTGCTTATTTAGTTTTCTTATTTACATTATAAATTCCGAAAAAATCTGTGCTAATGAAATAATTTTAAATTATTTTGAGCCGGGCCATACTTTTATGTTGTAACGGTCAGGTTTTTTTTAATACCTTATCCTCTACAAATATTTAAATTACAAATGCGTTGATTTGTAGGTAATCATGTTAATCTTTATTAAATACATGTATTAATTATATAACACAAAAATATAACAGTCGAGAATACAATATGAATATAAACAGAATTTAATAATATGACGTGTACTTTTGCGATAGTACTACGTTTATTTAATATATAATAAAACTCGCGATTTGTATAATTACATTTGCCCATTCACAATTATTACGAGTGTTAAGGTACTTACAGTTTCTACGATCTATCTGTGATATATTTATTATCGTGGCAATAAATATATATATATATATGACATACAATATTGAAAGTAATGGGTTTGATAGCGGCGTGCACGGTGATAGTCTTCGATACGGGCGACGGCGGCGGCGGTGATCTCGACCCGCAATATAATTAATATGACGGCGGCGGTCGGCAGGTATAGCCCATAAACGTGTGTTGGCGATATCACAAAGCAGCGGTGGTAGTA
>NW_021771275.1:0-1692 GCF_005508785.2 Acyrthosiphon pisum | reverse complement strand
ATTTCTTTATTTAAAACGTTTTTCACGTTTCCTGAAAACTACGCTTATTTCACATAGGAGGTTTATTCCCGTGAACGACGATACCTAATAGGGCATACTAG
The DNA here is from genome assembly GCF_005508785.2 of Acyrthosiphon pisum. Lineage (NCBI taxonomy): Eukaryota > Metazoa > Arthropoda > Insecta > Hemiptera > Aphididae > Acyrthosiphon > Acyrthosiphon pisum. The sequence continues at coordinate 1,591 of NW_021771275.1, read as the reverse complement.
TTGCTTTTCAATGATAACTACGAAAAAAGTATAATTCTTAATTGCGGCCTGGATTTTCATGTAATAATGTTATGTAATAACAAATTATTGAAATACTATTGAAATAAAAAACTTCTATCGTAGAAAACGAAATACCCGAAATGCGACCTACGATTTTTTTTTGATTTTTCGTTGTATCTGAGTTGTGGCCTGATTAATATTTAGCATTTTAAGATATATCTTTAAGTAATACATTCATGTTTATAATATTATCCTTACGCGTTTAATAATAACGACAGTCAACAGTAAAACCTAGTACCTATAGTTAGTGGCGCCGAAGCTTTTAAAATATGGTCGATTTGGGCAATTTTAAAACTTCCCGGCCTCAATATTATAATTATTTAATATAGAGGTACTCTAATATACATTCATTCATAATCACGGTTTAAATATACTCATGCTCATATTAAAGTTATGAAGTAAATAAAATATGGCCGGCCGGCCACATTTTTTGAAAAAGAGGTCGGGCCGTGGCCCGACGTCAGCATGGACTTCGGCGCTACTATACCTAGGTATATTATAGGTTTATCAGTGTATAACATATTATTAGGTATATTAATGTTTTATGGTTATCATCATTTTTAAGATAAGTCTATCGTTGACTGTTTAATAATGACAATAATTACAAAGTTACAAACTATTTTCAAATTCGAATTCATAAAAAAAAAATTAAGATAAAAAAAGTAAAACCAACATTTTTAACCTACCTGTTGTAATAATTCTACAGACAGCCTGTATAAAATTAGGAAGGAATATTAAGTTTCATAATACATAATATATTTTATCATATTTTATATTTTTAATTAGTATGTACTTAAAAAAACATGAGTATTTCGTCCCAATTGCGATAGAGCAATCACAGTAGAGTAAAATTAATTATAGTATGCCAACATATTAATTATTTTTTATATTGGTTTTTATTTAATGGTAAAATTACTCTTTTTAAGCTAAATAGTTTTTTATTAACTCAATATCTGCCTTAATATAGGTCATTATCACTATTATGATAATTTATTCCTTGGTATTTTCTTCCTATATATTATTTATCATGGACACCAATTTTCTTAAACTAAAAGAGACTTTACTCTTACAAAAGACGAAATTAAAATCTGGGTTTTCGGTAATTCACGAATCAAATTTTAAATAATTAATTAATAAATATTTAATAAAATATAATAATATAATGGTTTAATGGTTTTTAAAAAAAGGTGCACTAGTGGGCCTACTGTACAGTGGGTCACTGTTATTGAAGTGATAAAAATGATAAGTCATTGCATACGAAAAATAATTGTAGACGAAGACAATCTAACTCAAAAAATATACTTTATTTATAATATTTTATAAGTAATTTATTTAGTATTAGTAATACAGTAGGTTGAGTTAATTTTTACAAACAACATTGCATTTTTAAATGTAATTTAGTGTAAAAGATATAATATGTAATAATTAATAATATACTTTAAAAGTTCCAAGTACTCGTGAATAATATTTTAAAATTTCTATATTATACTGAATATTCTATTTTCATTTTGTAGTTGAAATAGGTGAAAAA
>NW_021771274.1:4377-4616 GCF_005508785.2 Acyrthosiphon pisum | reverse complement strand
GATTTTTTTAATAAAATAATCACCCGGTATAATGCTATGCGGAAAGCACGCCGTATTAAGTGTGTGAGATAACGAGTTGTAGTATTATAATACATAATAATATTAGGTATGTTAGACCTTAGATAATAATATATGTGATGTGGCGTCAGTATTGTTTATGTGCTGCCGTTGCCGTGTAGTTGTGTTATTGTATAATATATAATATTATATACCTATAAATATATTGTAAACTTACAAAT
>NW_021771274.1:1702-4277 GCF_005508785.2 Acyrthosiphon pisum | reverse complement strand
AAAAAGTGTAATAGTTAAGCCGGACCGTCGTCGTCTACAACGGTTTTTTGCGCAATTGTTTTTTGGTCCGAAAAAGTAGGTATTTTATAATATGTCTTATAAAAGGACGTTGCTAAATTGTATTGCCGTCATATTAGTTATTACCAGTGTTGGGTAAGTTACTTTTAAAAAGTAATTAAGTTACTTTACTCGTTACTCAAATAAAATTGTAGTGAAATTACTTTACTTTTAAAATAGAAAAGTAACTCATTACCTTCTCGTTACAAAAAAAAAATAAATATTTAATACATTTTTTTTTTCAAATTTCTTGGCAATTATCATTCCGCAGGCAATAATGTAACTTTTTATAGAAATACATTACCTATGGTAAAAAGGTATAATATAAAAAAGGTGGGCAAGTGAATGTCGCTCTGCTGTATTATAATAGTAGGTTACAAGTGGGTCACTGTATGATGGATGGTATTAAATTTGAATTCAATGATAGAATATCATTGTATAAGAAAAACGATTCTGAGCGGAGACTGAATCTAGGTATAAGATATATTATACTTATATCTATGGTATTAAAAAAAAAAAAGTGACCTATAATAGGTACCATAATAAATTCTAAATTAATCATATCACAATATTCATTAGGTACTTATAACATCAACAACAAACCGTGATTCTATCATAGATATATAATATTATACTTTAGAAGTTTCAAGTACCCACGAATAATATTATACAATCACAACAAAATAACTAAAATTGTTATTCTAGGTTTTTTATATGTAATTTCGTCCAAATTTGAACTTAAAATGAGTATAAAAATAAACTGAGCTTATATTTTTTTAGATTCTTTGGTAACAGAATTAACTATAGTTAAGTATACTTACGTGGAATCTTGTTTTAAATTTTCAATCCTTACAAGCAAAGTAACGCCGTTACAGTAACGCGTTACTTCCGTTACGTTACTATCCAACACTGGTAATTACAAACATAGAAGCATTCGTATTAACGAAACCAATTACTGAATTACCTATGTGATGACGTGATGTTAAGCTTAATAAAATTAGAGTGAACCAAACTCATAGAATCATCAAATTTAGATAGGTAAGAACTAAGAACATGTGTATTTTACTTTGTTTGTTGGTTGGTTATTTGAGATATTTCAAATTTAAAGCAAGTTGTACTGGCTTAACCCATGAGAATAGGTAATAATATATAATATGTCAAATATCCAAGGCTGGGCAAGTTAGTGATTTTTTTAAACTCAGTTAAGTTAAGTTAATATGCACCAATAACAAAAAGTTAAAAGTTAAAAGTTAATTTAACTATAGGTTAACTCAGTTAAGTTAAAAGTTAATACACACTTTTTGTTAACTTTTTATTAAGTTAAAAAAAAGTTAATTTGTTTATACAACGCTAACATACTTAATTTTTTTCCAATCCAAAACTAAATTATAGTGTTTATATTTTATACAGTGTTTCCATATTAGTTAAATTCGAATTATATACATTTTTTACTTTAAACAATTCACGTAAATATTTTTTGACATGAAAACGAAATATACTGAAGTAGTGAAATATGATAAAATTAAAAACAAAATAAATTAACTTAACTTACTTCTTGAAATGAAAAATTAACTCGCTAATTTCACGTTAATTAAAAAAGAAATTTAGTAAGTTAACAGTTAGTATAAAATTAACTTATTAACTTAACTTTAACTTTTTAACTCGTTAATGCCCAGCCTTGCAAATATCACAAATTAAAATGGCTCATAACTACGGCTTTCAGAATCTGAGTGGAGCGATGAATAATTATGTATTGGCTTTATAATGATGTGCGTTTTTTTTGATACATTTTTACATTTTTTATTTGTGTCTGACATCTGTCACCGCCTTTTGGCTTTTAAAGCAGTAAAAATTCTTTGATTTACTACTTCAGCATCTTTTCTGATAGGAAAGTGAACCTAGTGGGGAGGAGAGAAAGAGACGGGTCTAAAGGTGGAGTACGATTGCGTGCGTTTTACCTTTTTGGGCATACGATTGCGCGCAGTGTCGGAATACCAAAGAACATGATTTTGACTATTCAAAAGCGTACGATTACGCGGGAAATTAGATGCGACGTTGCCAAATTGTTTGTAACAAATTTCAGTTATTTCGTAATTAGTTTTTATATTTAAATGCAGATACAGATTCATCCATTCGGGAAGTTTTTAAATACATTTACTTATAAATACTTATTATTATAAACAAAAATATCGTTAAATATACGTAATTAATACAAAATAAAACAAACACTTTACATACACACGCAGTCTACGCCATAAAAGAAAACAATTATCGTTATAAAAATAAATATTAATAAAAAATGGTTAAATATTCGAATAGATAAATAAATTTAAAAGTGAATAATTGAAAAATTTGACAAATTACACTTAATATTTTAAAGTTAAATTTTAAAGCCCCGATACCAATTTCCAACTATATGGCTAAAAACGTATGCTCTTGTATAGGTACTCTTCGTATTGCTCACACATAAATTCTATTTTCTTAAGCTCTTCTTTCGATATTTACAGTGCCCCTGTCA
>NW_021771274.1:378-1652 GCF_005508785.2 Acyrthosiphon pisum | reverse complement strand
ATTTTATGAGCGCAAAAACATGCCTATTTTATAATATTTAAAAAAAATATTATACTATATATACAAAAGAAATTATTGTCACATTAATACATTTTTACTAATTGATAGTTGGAATATATTTATATTTAGACGTATGCGGTGACGTACCTACATACACATTGTATTTTTGGGTATGTATTTATGTATGTTTGTTTATGTTGTATGGACAACCATAATAATAATTAGTATCATTATCTAGTATAGTTTAATTTCTAAAATCTTAAACTAATACAAATTCTAAAAACAACAACCGATTATTAATAAACTCTTATTAATAATTATCATTGATCACGGACTTCAGTTAACTGCGACAGTCGTGTATGATTCAACTATTCTATGTAGGTACCTATTGTGTTACTTTAGCTGAAATTTATTTTTTTCGTGACGCGTGTTTACATTAATATTTTAATTTGGGCAAAATATGACTTAAAAAAAATAAATAGGTGGTGTGGCTAAAAATATAAAATTACCGTAAACTGCTCAAGAATCGAAAATAATTTTTGGTATGTTTAATAAACAGACAAAACTTGAGCGACTGTGCCAGAAAGCAAGAAATAAAAAAAAATATATAGGTACCTATTATTATTTAAGATAATATTAATTTGTAAATATATCGTATACCAATATAAGAGTAATAGAGTATAGGCTATAAGTGATGAATCGGGTAAAATTGATTTATAGATAATGCAGTTGATACATATTTTCAAAAATCAAAAAAAAGAAGATATCCTATAATAAACTACTAATATTATTGTTTTTCAATATAAATATTGCCATATAATAGTTTGTAGACTTTTAACTGATATAGGTATACAATTGTTTTTCTAAAATATCTGCTACCTTTTATTTAAAAATGATGTTACCTAGTTGATAAAAAGGGTACCACTAATAGGATACGCTATGCGGGGTCGGCTTGTTTACCATTCCCTATTTCACGTATGCCACGCCGCCCTGGAGACCGTGTTCAAGGCCACAATCGCCCGATTCGGCCAATTCACGGAGTTTCATACCCCTGATAATGGTCGACTGTATAATAATATACATTATTACCTACATATTGTTATTTTTATTACGTTGATTTCATGGATGAATTATCCATTAAATAATAAAAAAAAATTAATTGTTTGCACTATTATTGTAAGTAGGTATTCTAAAATGCTTTAATACTCGAATATTATTATATAAGGTTATAAAGAACATATTTATAATTATTATACATCTATGAGGTTGTTACG
>NW_021771274.1:0-328 GCF_005508785.2 Acyrthosiphon pisum | reverse complement strand
AATGTACTGCTGCGAATCATATATTTTTATTCTGGGCAACGGAAAAGTTAAGATTCATTTTGAAACCATACAACGAATATTAAATAACGAATTGAACAAAGTTTGAGTCACATATAGTTGGTACACTTAATGGGCAACGAAGTGCATGGGTTCAGCTAGTATAATATAATATTATTGAGTCTAAGACCTATGTCCAATCCTAAAACTTTCATTCTTCTAAGATATTTTTTATTTATAGGTCAATATTTCTTTTTTTATATTGTTATATTCTATAAGTATACGACCAATGGTGGTGGTGCCCCTTTGCACTCCCTCAGTCCCTCGCCCG
>NW_021771273.1:913-1135 GCF_005508785.2 Acyrthosiphon pisum | reverse complement strand
TTTGCCACCAAATGACAAATTGGGAAATCTACTAACGGCGGGAAGAATATGATAAGACTGCCAAGAAGGTAATCAAACCATAATCTTATCGATAGTATAGTGGAGAATATCTCTGAAAGTCACTGAAAATCGCTGAAAGTCATTGTTCGATCTCCTACCACGCTGGGGAACCAATTCAATATTGGCCAATTAGGCCGAGTGGGATTTTCGTTTTGATGTGTC
>NW_021771273.1:301-813 GCF_005508785.2 Acyrthosiphon pisum | reverse complement strand
TAGTTATCCGCGTAGTTGTCACCAGTAGAAGAACATTAATACTCATATCAAAAAGCACAAAATGACGTGAACGTCAGGTATTTGCAGGCATCACAATTGATAATTAAATTCATAAACACTGGTTTAATATTGTATTAATTATAAACAACATCGACTGACACGGTCATCAGTGGTGGTTCTGCTTTGATTTATTCCAAATTAGTCAGAAATTAAATGGAGCAATTGAACAAGATGATGGGATATGTGTGAGGTACAACTCAAGTTATCGTGGAAAATAAAGACAATTTAAACAAAAACCAAAGAGTATATACACTGCATGCAGATACATCGGTACATGTGTATGTCGTATAGCTACTTACTAAATTACCACGACAGTAATTTATTAATATAATTATGAGAAGTTATAAGCTAAAATTACAAAAACCAATAATTTCTGCCTGCTGACATCGTCGAACAATTATCAACAAATATTGATTTTATTTATATAATTTATTAGGTACTATAGGTCTGTT
>NW_021771273.1:0-251 GCF_005508785.2 Acyrthosiphon pisum | reverse complement strand
TCTATACACCATAACATTTTCAAAATATTTTGAACTCTTTACGGACATTTTCATTTTCCATTTTTTTAGTTTTTTTTCTAAAAATATCAATAAAATTTTATTTGTTGGATAAAAAAGCTTGAAAATTTAATAGAAGGCTCCTAGTTTATTGTTTCAAAGGCAGATGAAAAATATTAAAAATCGTTAGTTACAGTTTTTTTTTATAAGCATTTAAAGTTCAAAAAATGACAAAATATGGAAAAATCACGAAA
>NW_021771272.1:0-6891 GCF_005508785.2 Acyrthosiphon pisum | reverse complement strand
TGGTCATTGAGAACCTCCAGCTTAGGAGCCAGGTAGAGGAGGCGAGAAGGTCCGCGGAGATTTGCGTCGGGGAGGCCGCAGCGCAGTTCGGGAATGAACTGCGTCTCAGGGAAGCTGCGCACGAGCAGACCCTGGAGGCGGTAGTTACCAGATATGCTGAAAAGGAGGCCCTGAGAATGCGCGAAGCCGCGACAACGATGCAACAACTGCCGACGGTACAGAGGGCAGAAAATGCGGCACCTACATCCACATTTGCAACAGTTACCAGAAGGGGGCCCGAGAAGACTAAGGAGCAGAGGAGCGCCGACAGGTCGAGATCCAGACAACAAAGCTGTTAAGTGACCAGAAGAAGGAGGAGCATTTGCCCTCCTTTTTGCTGCAAGAGTGCGATGGGAAGACCACTGCGGCGGTTCGTGATCTCATACTGGGTCAAGTTGTGGCCAGAAAAGTGAAGCCCAAGTGCCAGATGGTTACAACCAAGGCTGGAAAAGTCATCCTGAAGCCCGTCAACAGGGAGACGGCGGATGCGTTGAAACACCTGTCTAGGTGCTCTACTTTGGTAAAGGAGGACACCCTCAGATGGCCGCGGGTTATGGTGCGTGGCGTCGCCTCCGATGCTAACATGGAATCAGCGCAAAAGGATATCCTCAGCCAGAACGAGGAGCTGGACATTCCGGCAGATACCAAGGAAAATGTGCTAAATCCGGTATTTAAAAGTGGCCCCATAGACAAGGACGTGACCAACTGGGTCATGGAGGTCAACCCAAAATATTATAGCAAATTCGAGGATACCACCCTATACCTAGGTTTTATGAGGTGTCGGGTCAAGGCCTATGATGAGGTAACGCAGTGCTACCTTTGTTTGAGGTACGGGCACCCGGCTGCAAAATGCAACGACAAAGAGTGCACCTGCTCGCACTGCGGCAAGAAAGGACACAAGGCTGACGCTTGCCCGGCCAAGGAAGCGGACCCCCAATGTTCCAACTGTAAGGGCAGACACAATGCAAGGGACAAGTCCTGCTCCGCGAGGACGACCTTCCTTATCGGGATGGTCAGGAGGACGGATTATGGCACTGCACATTGAGCGTCTTGAACCTCAAGATTGTGCAGCTGAACATGGGCAGAGCATCGGTGGTCAACGATCAGCTGCTGGAATATTGTCAGCATTCCCGGGTCGATGTAGCTCTGTTGCAGGAGCCGTACACTAACAGGGGCAAGCTATCGGGCTTTGAAGTGTCGCCATTTAGATGTTTTCTCTCCAAAGGGACCAGCCGTGCCGGTAGGCCCGAGTACTCTGACGTCGGAGCTGCGATCGTGGTGTTTAACCCCAACCTGGTGGTGGCATCTAGGGACTCGGGCCGGGTCGAAAACTTCGTCAGCGTTAACCTGGACTGTGGTACCGACGGAGTATGGACCCTGATTAGTGGATATTTCAAGTACCGGGTGCCAACAGTTGTCCACGTCACTGCCCTGGAACGCCTGATAGAGCATAATGACAACAGTTTGCTCATCAGCTTGGACGCGAACGCCTTCTCCACCAGGTGGTATAGCAGAATTACCGAAAGGAGGGGCGAGGTCCTCATAGAATTTATTGACCTGCACAGGTTACATATTGCCACTAAGCGCAGTGAACACACCACTTTTAAAGGGCCGAGAGGAAAGACTAACATTGACGTTAACTTGGCCAGTGGCCAAATATTGACTCGCGTTCGCGAATGGACCGTCTTGCCAGGCATCAGGTCAAGCGACCATCAGCTCATAAGATTCGAGCTGGATGCGCAGCCAAGAAGATTTGTACATCGCCCATCCAGATACAATATGAAGAGGGCCCAAGCGGAAATGTTCCGGATGGAATTCCAGGCCATCTCGGAGAGGGGAACAAGCCAAAACCGCGACGAGGATGAAATGGCCCAAGACATGGTGGCGGATATCACTGCGGCTGCGGACGCTCACATCCCCAGATCCAGTCAGAGAGTCAAGGTCAAACCTCCATGGTGGACGGAGGGGCTCAATACAGCTAGACGCGATCTCCGCAGGGCGGCAAGACGGGTGGATGACACCGTCACTAGAGCCGAGTACAATGCCCTAAGAAACAAGTATACAGCGCTACTAAGAATGAACAAGAGAGAGTCATGGCGCAGTTTCTGCTCGACCGAAGGGAAACTCCCGTGGGGTAAATTGTATAAATGGCTGAAGCATGGTGGCTGCTCGCTGTCGGTACCGGTCCTCCTCCTGCGCCCAGACGGGACCCAGTGTCGCACCCTCGATGAGTCGGTAGACAGTCTGCTCAACACGCTAATCCCCAATGAGCCAGCCCAGGCGGATCCGCCGCAGACGCAATCCAGGGATGAGAGCTGGACGGATATAGCGGCAGAAGTGCTGAGAGCCTTCGCCTGGACGATTGCGCCCGACAGGGCCCCCGGGGCAGACTGTATCAGTGGAAGGATAATCCGTGCGCTGTGGCAAACTCTGTCTTCGCGTCTGCTCGAGCTGGTGAACCGCTGCATGAGGTACGCGAAATTCCCAAATGGCTGGAAAAGTGCTACTGTGGTGCCAATCCTCAAGGGACAGGATAGAGACCTGAGGAACCCAAAGTCGTACCGGCCAGTCAGCTTATTGCCTGTCTTGGGGAAGGTACTAGAGAAGGCAATAAACGACAGACTAAGGACCCAAATCACGCCGAGACTCTCGGGGAAGCAGTACAGCTTTACGCCAGGCAGGTCAACGCAGGACGCCATTGGAAACCTGCTGACCTGGTCGAGCCTGCGCGAGGAGCGATACGTGATAACGGTGTTCCTGGATATTTCAGGGGCATTTACAACCTGAAGTGGTCAGCCCTTCAGGAAGATCTAGCGGCACTAGGGGCCAGTGCACATACCAGAGCGCACATCACTGAATACCTAAGAGGCAGGACTGCGACCATGATAATCGGAGGGGTGTCCAAGACGGTCAGGGTCACCAAGGGCTGTCCGCAGGGCTCCATCCTGGGCCCAGTGCTGTGGAATGTGACCATGGAGGCATTACTGAGGGTGGAGTTACAAGAATACGTGAACATCCAAGCGTATGCCGATGAACTCGCAGTCAGCGTGGCGGGGTCCACAAGGACCGCCATCATTCATCGAGCGGAACAGGCGCTCCAGCCGATTTTAGCCTGGGCGGGTACCAAGAGGTCAAGGTGGTAGCCTTAGAGGCAAATCGCCGCCTAGAGTCCTGTCTAAGCGATATAAGGGATAAAGTGAAAACCCAGCCTAGAAGACTGTATGTCTCAACAGTTAAGGGTGATGACAATAACCAGCAACCGGACGAAGGGGAGGATTTCATGACAGTCGAGGTCCCGGCAAAGAATAATGCCACTCAGAGACCGTCTGTAAAGAACAGACTCGGCGAGTTCCCCCCACTGGACAGACAAGTATCCAAGAGGGGAAAACGCAAAGGGTCCACTCATACACATAAACAGGTCATCTCGGATAAGCTCAAGGCCACTAAGAATCTTCCAGTCAAGCCATCTTTCATAGTTAATAATAACGAGAACAAAATAAAATTAGATGACATCTGGAAGGTAGTCAGCTCGAAGATCTCAAACCCGAAGCTCGATGGATGCCGTAAATTGCCCAGCGGCGATTACGTACTGACTACCTCAGACGTCAATACTGCCGATGCAATACGACTCATCGATGACGGCCTAACAATAAGGGAAACTGCTCCCAGAAAACCAAGAGTAAAACTAAAGAGCATTCCTATTGACTACACATCGGAGTTCATTACAGGATCCCTGATAGGGCAAAATAAGGCTCTTGCTGATTGCCCAACGAACGACATTAAACCGCTCTTTCGTTGCGGCAAGAGGAATGAGCATACCTCGGACTGGGTTGTCGAGGTCTCCCGGGCAATATATAAGTCCATTATAGGCAAAAGGACCTACGTGGGCATGGTCTCCACCTTCCCCAGACAGTACACCGTTGTTCCACACTGTCGCAGGTGCCTGAACACGGATTACAGAACAGCAGACTGTAAGGCCGAGAACAGCACCTGCTTCCACTGCGCCAAGACCGGCCATAGTAAAAACGACTGTCCAGAAAAAGATCAGCAGCCGAGTTGTGCACACTGCGGTGGTGCCCATTCTACTCTATCCAAAGACTGTGCGAAGTGGGTAGCTCGCACAGTGGCTCTACAATCGAAAACCAGCTATGAGTGTACGTGAGCTGAGAATAGTACAGCTCAACATGGCAAGGTCAATGGCTGTATCAGACCAGCTATACCACTACTGCACGAACGAAAAGGTGGATGTAGCTCTCATCCAAGAACCGTACTCCAGGTGGGGAGTGCTTACAGGCCTTGAAAACGGTTCAATCCGCACGGCCAAGTGCACCGTGAACGAACACCATGGCGTGTGGGCCGCCATAATCGTCTTCAACGAAAAACTAGATATACTACTAAAGCCCCACCTAACCACGACTCACACAGTCACTATAGGAGTAGCCATCCCCGGGCAGTCCCCGGTGGATTTGGTGTCAAGCTACTTCCAGTACAGGAAGCCCACTGACACATTTACGCGTGAAATAAGAGCACTCCACCCGCTACTGTCATGTAGGTCAATTTTCGGCATGGATGTAAACGCCTTTTCCCATAGTTGGTTCGACCATAGACAAAACGATAAAGGCAGACTCGTCGAATCGTTGATCACGGACCTAAATTTGACCATCCTGAATAGGGAAGGTAATGAATATACCTTTCAAGGTGCGAGACGTAGGAGTAACGTCGATGTAACACTCTCAACTGAAGGCATGAGAAACAGTATACGCGATTGGCGGGTTCTCAAAGGCATCACCAGCAGCGATCACCTTGTGATTCGCTTTAATATACAGGAACAAGGCACGGACAGTATCAGACTAGCACCGAGAGTGCGATACAACGACCGTGGAATCAATAAACCCGCACTTGCCGGCATCGTTGCTAAGTCATTAGAATCCATACCAACAGATGTTTCCATAAATGGTTCAGCCGCCCGCATAACAAATTGCCTGGTTATGGCATGTGACAAGCTGCTGCCAAGACAATGCAGGTCAAGGAGGGCACGTCCTCCGTGGTGGAATAAGGACACAACCGACTCAAGGCGCGAACTAAATCAGGCCCACAGAGCTATGCTCAAAAACGACAATCCGGAGACCAGGGCACGCTTTAGAGCTGCCAGAAACCATCATGTGGGCAACATTAGGGTGGTCCTTATGTATTGATGATGAAATTTTTTTTTAAATTTTTGGGCCACCGCTGGAATTTGTTCAAAACAACAAAATAATGATCTGTGTGAAGTTTTGTAAATATTGATTAACCCTAAGGCGTGCCTCAAGCGGGTTGAAGTTCAAAGAAGGGTGGTTTTTCGATTTTTACAATTTCGGTCTAAAATATTTAAGTTAGGCAAAAAAGTGTTTTAACATATTATTTTTTAAATTAAATTGAATAATTTAACATTGCTAAAAAGTTCACAAATTTCTGATTTTATCAACAGTTCATCGATGAAATTTTTTGAAAGGTTTAACATTGCTACAGATTTCCTTAACCAAAACCCAGAGGAATGGTACAAAAATGTCAACTACCAAAAAGGTATATCTGTACTTAGTCAAGTTAAAGTTGTAAATGATGCAGCTGAGAGGGGAGTAAAATTAATAACTGATTTCAATGACAAAATTACTAAAGACGAGGAACAAAAACAATTTTTGATGCAGACAGTTTACGACTACCGGCATAAGTATCCTGACGCGAAACGAAGTACACTTTCAAAACACATTTGAAAATTTATAACAATTTAAAATTGTACATTATAAATACTAATTTAAATAAATTCATTGTCTAAAAATAATATGATGTACATTTTTTTTATTAATTACAATAATTTTTTAGGTATATAAAAAAAAACGAAAATACACCCTCTTAAAAGAAATTTCAACCCTCTTGAGGCACGTCTTAGGGTTGAACTATCGTTATAAAATTATACAGATATTATTTTTTTATATTTTAGTTTCAAATTCGAAGGTGGCGCAGTTGAAATGTTGATCTTCAATTTTAAGGACCACCCTAGGGCAACATACGCGCAGCGAAGAAAGCAATATGGTCCAAGTTTGTGGAAGATCAGTCTATGTGCAGCAATCCCTGGGGTAAACTGACAAAGTGGTTAGTCAAGGGTAAAAGGATCCAGACAGTTCCCTCAGCACTTAGAATGCACGATGGTAGTTATACCTCTAGCTTGGATGACACAATTGGGTTCATGATGGATGAGCTGATTCCGACCTCGAACACGGACATCAGGCCCGACCCGGTCCCCAGAGCGACAGGTCCTATCCCGCAGGTCGCGGCGGATGAACTTAGGGCAGTCGCATCACGACAGAAAAACAAGGCACCAGGTGCCGATGGTCTGACTGCGAGGATAATAAAGGCAGCCTGGCCCGCGATCGAGCAAGAGATGCTCTCACTGACAAATAAGTGCCTGAAAGAGGGCAGATTTCCTGACCCATGGAAAAACGCGGCCATAGTGGTCCTCCTGAAGGGTAAAGGAAAGGACCCATTAGTGCTAAAAGCTACCGCCCGGTCAGCCTGCTCCCGGTGCTAGGCAAAATATTAGAAGAGGTTATCTGCGACATACTTGAAGTAGAGATCGGGCACAACCTTAGCCCTCGACAGCATGGATTCAGGCCGGGTAAATCTACCTCAACGGCACTGACTGAGCTGCAAAACTGGGTTGGCCAGAACGGTCGACACGTACTCGGCACATTCTTAGACATAAGTGGGGCCTTTGACAATGTTCAATGGCCAATGTTGATCCGATTGGATATGCGACATCTCAACTGCAGTCTCACCACCACATCTATGGCATTGGATTACCTCACAAATAGATCA
>NW_021771270.1:0-1271 GCF_005508785.2 Acyrthosiphon pisum | reverse complement strand
GTTGGCCTCTCGGCCTGGTTGTTGGCAAATGTTACGAAAGAACTAACAATGGTGGATCCATGGGAGGGGAGGGGGTAAAAGACATTTGCAACAATACACCCCCCTGAGCTTATTATTTAAAAATGTTGGCGCATCCGATTTCGGTCCCTAGTACTAGAGATAAATCGCAGGTACAACACTAGTTGGGTCCGGGATTATTTTAAGTAAATATACAATCCAAACGAAAAATATTTTCATTGACATTGCTTAGTTATATTTTTGGTTATAACTTAAAAATAAAAGCTCAAGACGATAATATATGTAAAAAACCATCAACATTATTACATTCAGAATTAAAAATATAATGATGTAAATACATTAACACGTTACGATTGTATAATAATTAAAAAAAAATATTCATCACGCGAGACAAAAAATTCAACCAAACATTCCACAAAGTGTAGACGAGGTTCACACAATAATGAACGAATTAAAAATAAAAACCAATAGAGGAGAACAATTTGTATTAATTAATTATAGTCAATATAACATAGTTATTTTTTGTACAGTTAAAAATTTAAATTTTCTATGTAACAAAAACACAATGCCACGTAGATACAACATTTAAAAGTTGCCCAAAAATATTCATGTAAATGTTTACAATACATAATCACTTTATTCCATTTATTTTTTGCCTGCTTCCAGATAAACATAAAGACATATATACTCAAACTTTTCGGATGTTATGTAATGAATGCGACAAACTTAATTTGAAATTTTTGCCTCAAACAATTTATGTAGACTTTGAGGAAGCTATTCATTATCCGATTTTATCAGTGTGGCCGGAAACAAATATTAAAGGATGTAGATTCCATTTGGGACAGAGCTTGTCGATGCCAGATAATATTTTAATTTTTAATTGCCCCCGCCCCACCATACAACACCACTATACCGCACAACCCTGTGTACGCCAACGGCTTATATTTTTCACCACCTATTCGCAAACACACACACACGCACACACACACATACAGTCAATAATATTATCATAATCAAATGTGAATTATATAATAATAATTGTAATTATATACTCGTCGTATAATAAATAATAATTGTTCATCAAATCAGTCGCGTAATATCGTTCTTCCCCAAAACGACCGTGCGTCGTAACGAGATCATGTATTTTCTTAGCTCCAATAGTTAATTTGATTGTTCTTTTTATATGTAGTTGTGGTCCCGCTCAAATAGCCGGACATTGTCTTTGTTTTTCATGATATTGTTAACGCTGGATC
>NW_021771269.1:16529-26732 GCF_005508785.2 Acyrthosiphon pisum | reverse complement strand
GCTCAGAATCGTTTTTCTTATACAATGATATTATATCATTGAATTCAAATTCAATACCATCCATTATACAGTGACCCACTTGTAACCTACTGTACAGTAGAGCGAAATCCACTTACCCACCTTTTTTTTTAGTCTTTAGAGATTATTACGTTTGAAGTCACCATAATATAAGATCTTTTACGGACTGCTGATATCAGGGCTGTAGCTCAGAATTTTATATGGATAGGGTCCAGTTCCATAGATAGGAATTGTATAGAGGACTTCATTAAAGGAAATTACATTGAGTTAAACATCAAAATATTACTATCACTAATAACTTTTATAACTTACTAGGTGCTTTTGCTCATCAGTCAAACTACCATTAGCATTTACTAATAACCCAACATCATTATTTAAGCTTAAATATTAGGCAACATTCATTGACAAGCTAAGAAAGTAAACTAATAAGCTATTAGCTATTATTTAAGAAAATAGAAATGCAATAACAAAGTTGTTTCCTTAATATGAATATTAATATCATACATATACAATATGTAGGTATACAGTACCTACGCTCAAAAAAAATTCATAAATAAAATAAAGAGTTTTTTCCCACTTAAAATTTGAATTGTCACTAATTTATTAGCAAACGCATTTACGCATATAAGCGTATCATTTGAAAATACTGTTAAATTAATTATGAATAATAACTAATAACTATACTGTATTATAGTAAATTATTTTAACCAATTTATAAAAAAGACGTACTTGATTTTGGTCAGTACCAATAGGTGCTAATTCACATAATCAAGAAACAATTTCACTATTATTATCATTAGAAAAATAACTAGTTATATTTTGTGTGAGACGTTTTTTTGAAGTATTTGAATGCATCATAACTACACTTATAAATATTTTATAAAACATTAACTAGAAAAAACTAACAATATTAAGACATCGGGTCGTCGTAGTTCGTGGATCTATAAATACAAAATTATGACTGATATCATATCAGTAATATCAG
This sequence comes from Acyrthosiphon pisum, assembly GCF_005508785.2. NCBI lineage: Eukaryota > Metazoa > Arthropoda > Insecta > Hemiptera > Aphididae > Acyrthosiphon > Acyrthosiphon pisum. The sequence goes on along the minus strand of NW_021771269.1, from coordinate 25,729 downwards.
TTTGACCCACAGATTTCTATATAGTATAGAAGTCGGTGGTTTGACCGGGAAAACTCTTATCAATTATCAGTTATCACAATGCACTACAGGCACTAACAATACACCTTGGGCACTACACTATGACAAGGTGCAATTAATTATGGAATAATAAAGTTCTTTTATATAAATAATAATATAGTTAATGGCATAGCAAATGTCAGGAAAAAAGAATAATAAAGGATTAGCTAGTCGTAAGACATATTTTATTGTGGAACATTGTTATAATACTGGTTGTTTTCACTACCACCTAGACCCCACAGCGTCGTCTTAGCTCAACAGGGGCGTATTTAAGGGGGCGGATATGAGGACAAATTCACCCTCATGGCTTTTCAAATACATGTGTATTATTAGGTATATTATAATTATTACATCGTAATCTGGAAGCTAAAATTCTTGTCATCCGCCCCCTACAAAAAATACTGAATACGGTTACTGTAGCTCATTATCATGTATATACTGTCGTACCTCACTAAAACTAAAGCACTAAGTTATCAGCTTAGACTATATGATTATACGGCTCTGTATGCGTGATACTACAGTCTACAATAGACCAAAACACATTTACACACTTAAAAAAAAAAACTTAACCGTAAAATCTATAATAAAGCAAATAAAACTCTCGTCTTAATACTACGGGAAGTAATCTATGTAATTCTAACATTTTTTATTAGTAATGATTATATAATAATATTCCGTTTTTACAGGTCCCTGCCAAATCAATTTCGTTTTCTGCGGTGGCTGTGATCAGAGGCTATAGTGTCAATAAATTATTATGAAATTATATTAATACGAATTATTACGAATGTGATTTATTTCATAAAGAAGAAGAGATGTCTTATATTAATAAGATATATATTAAATATATATGATATTAATCATATTCTGTTAAGTGTATAGTAGTAATATAATTGACATTAATAATTGTGCCTAATATATTATATTATATTTTATAATAACATATAATGTACCCATAGCTAATATTGTAGTCGTCGTCCGTGGGCAGTGTTACTAATTTCACGGTACATACAAAATATTAATTTACGTACCTAGTATTCAACCTAGTATAATATACAATATAATTATTACATATTGTGATATTGTGTGTATAGATTAATAAAATTCGTCTAAGACAGTTGTATACACAGAAATACGCTGTAATTAAATGTTTACAATAATAATACTATAGGTTACATAATACTTCTATTATAAATTGTCGTGTTTTTTTCTGCCACTAGAGCCGATCAGTAGTGACTATGTAGGTACCTATAAATTAACACAACAGCCAAAAATAAATCATGGAAATAGTAAAAATATCTAGATGCTCTCTCTCTCTCTACCTCTGTATGTGTATCCCCCTTCAGCCATGTGTAGATGACGCAAAACAGATTTTAGATTCTGAGTGGAACGATGAATGTATTGATTTTATAATGATGTGTGTGTTTTTTTTATTTTTATTATTTTTTGTGTCAGTACACGATAAGTAGTCGAAATAATGATTCGATTTTCAACTTCAATATCTTGTTCGATGGGAAAGTGAATATTGTTGGTGCATTGGGGAGGTCCAAATATAAAATTCCCAGTAAATTTCAAAAGCGCCGTGAAAAACAAAAGAAAAATTAAGGGAAAACGGGAATTTTTACGCAAAATCAATTTTTTACAAAATCGACTTTTTTTTAGGTGTAACTTTAAAACAAATGACTGTAGATACATGCAATTTTCACCGGTTGTTTATATTTCCATTTTCAATACATGATAAAATGTTCAAAATATTTTGATTTGTTTTGAGCCGTTTACGGACATTTTCAGTTTCCAATTTAATTAGTTTTTTTTTCTATGAATGTCAATAAAACTTTATTTGTTGAGTAAAAATACTTGAAAATGTAAATACATGTATTTAGCCTTGCAAGGCTCCTACTATATTGTTACAATGACATTTGAAAAATATTAAAAATCCTTAGCCACAGTTTTTTTTTTATTAGCATTTAAAGTTCAAAAATTGACAAAATATGGAAAAAACCACGAAAATTAACAAATTATTTTGAGTCAAGAATTCGTAAAAATTTTTCTTTTTAAATCTAAGATTTTAAAATGTAATACAAAATTCCTTATAAGATTATCTACCTCCATAAAAAAAGTGTCTATATAAGAAGGTCAAATTAAATTTTTATGAGCGTTTGAAATTCAACTTTTTACAACATTGGATATTCACTCGATTTCTCATATAGCGATTTTCTTATTTTGTTGTAATTCAAAAACGAATAACTGTAGATACATGAAAATTTCACTGAGTGTTTATTTTATCAATTTTTATACTTGATAAAATTTTCAAAATATTTTGACTTGTTTTGAGCTGTTTACGGACAATTTTATATTTCAATTTTTTTATTTTTTGTTCTATGAATATCAATAAAGTTTTATCTGTTGGGTCAAAAAATGTAAAAATGTAATACAAGGCGCCTGATATATTTTTAAAATAGTAGTTGAAAATATTAAAAATACATAAGCACAATTTTTTTTTATAAGCATTCAAAGATTTATAGACAAAATTTATCAAATTTAAAATAATTATTTGAATAATTATTTTAGTCAAAAATTTATAAAATATTTAACTTTTATGTCTAAAAATTTTATAAACTTAATTAGTTGTCACGTGAATAGTGTTTTTCCGATTTATCTATCGTTGGGTTTTAAGTGAGCCTTTTAAACAAACTTTTCTATACCATAGTTTTTATGTAAGTCTCAATTACATTTTATGTGATTTTTAAGTAACTGATTTAATTGTATTTTTTTACGTTAAGTGTAGACACATAAAACAGTATACAATAGCCTCTCGGGCCTCCTCTACAAGCCAGCCATATCAGGCGATAACTTTACAGAACATAATAACGCCATGGATAGTATTTTACTTCCACAAATGCAAACAGTAGGCTCTGACAATATAGAAGGAGTCTACTTTTTCAATGACGAACATTGATACCGAGCTACTTCTGTTTCGAGGTGAGTAGTTTTAATTTGGTAACTAAATTTGGTCTTATATTTAGTCACTTGTACGGACAGAATACTTAAAATATTATCAAGTACCTATGCCCGGACGCCGAAAATACTTCGTGTAAATTGTGTATGTGCTGTAGGTAGTGGTGTTGGTACTTCAATCAGCAGTGGACCGCTGGGTTGCCATGCAAATACCGACGATTTGCGATACGAATATAATGTGTAGGTATGTGTATAATATATACCTACATCTATATATTATGTCGGCGCGTACTTAATACTGATATGGACAAATAGGTAATTCTGATAAATAAATTATATCTCAAACAGGATAAAATTGTGTAATATTACTCTAATATGAAATAATAGATTATACAATAACATTAATTAATCATCGTAAAAATCAGTCAATAATAACAAGTCTAACTTATAGACTCTTATTATTTACATACAACAATAATAAAAGTTTAGACAAAATAATATATATAAATCACTGGCTATTCGAGCCAGACTATACCTAAAATAATAATTAAATATAACCCTTATGCAAAACAATAGTAAATAATGTAACAATACAAAATATGATTTCAATGGAAATCGCACTTACGACAATATTATAACATAATTAATTGAAATGGGTGGGGGTTGTCTGGCCGAAAATCTAGTGACCGAAAGTCTAGTGGTCGAAAAAAAGTGATCGAAAAGGTATCTGGTCGAACACTTTTTTGATCGAAAAATATAATATCGAAAATGCAAATGATCGAAATGTGTAATATGTATAAAATACCAAAGTATATTGAACAGATGATAAACACTATTGGTAGGTACGCCGTACACGTTGAACAGTCGTTACACACTAAGTACCTACTATACGATATACCTTCATATGGGCTAGGTACATCTATAAAAATACTAGATAAAGTAAGCGAAAAGATAATCATTATCTTTACTTCGACCAAAAAACCCATTCGACCAAAAAATATTTCGACTATATTAATAAAATATTCGATTATCTGTTTTTCGACCAAAAAAAGATTCGATCACATGACATTTCGATCGCTTTTTTTCGATCACTAAACCTTCGACCAAATGGCCTTCGACCAAATGACTCGCACCGATTGAAATAACCCGACGATTGTTATATCAATATAATTATTTAGTTACAATATAACTGATAAATTTTAATTTTTTTGGTGTGATCCATAAAATATGTAAAATCATATCAAATCAAAAAATATAATGAAATTGAAAAGAAATTTTTTGTGTTAAAAATCTTAACTAGTCTTTTATCTTAACTTATAATAATAAAATATATAATAATAAATAATATTATCATTACAAAATGCTACCTGGGATATATTACGTACGTTCAAGTTTATTATAACAATATCACCTAGTTATAATCAATTCTTAATCCTTTAACGGGCAATAGTTTCCCACCTTGGAAATACTATTACCGCGTAGCCGGGTTAAGACATCGTTTATTGATGCAAATTAAAATATAGAAATATATAAAATAAAATACAAACGCGTCCGTCGGACTAACGACCCGTAACTGGTGCTCATCATCCAACGATTTCATAATTATTTTTTTATATCGTTATTATTATATTTTGTTCTGTAATCCACGAGTCCTCGGGCCACCAGGGCGATGTTGCACGCGGCGTTGACGTCTCAATTCCAAGTGATTCCACATTTTGGGTATAACTGGAACCTGTGATCGTGGAGTCTATGTCGCGGTCCGTCGTCAGACTTTGGTTTTTCGTGTTTTGGCGGTAGAACCATGCACTCCGGCGCACCTCGAACAGCATTGCGTAGTCATGTATTCGTCCGTGTCCACGGTCTGGCAACGATCGCGCCGGCGGTGGAAAGCTCGACGCAACGAACATATATGTATACCGCAGGTTTTCGATTGCCTCCATAGCTCAACGATCCGTCTCCGAAACACACCAATATCGGTAGCTTAGTTTTAAACATTTCCCACAGGCGTTCGACCAGTCGGTTTTCGGCGCTCCACTTGCACGTTTTGGCGTCCCACGAAAATTTGACGAGTTGGTGTCTCGAATACGTCAAATGCGACCGTTCGTGATGAACGAGTCGGTAAGTCGTATATGCCAGACTGTCAACATAATCCAAACAGCATTTTGACGACATTTTATTGGTTTTTTGATAATCCAACAACGCGCGTTCCTGCGGGACGACGATTTTTTTGCGTCTACGTTTCACGACGCGTGTTCTGATATTAATTTTGAAAGCAGTTTTGAATTCTTCACTATAAATTCTCTATGCTTTGACAATTACATTTTTCTGATTTTTATTTTTTTTTTTTACTAAATAATGTACTTATTGTCAAAAAGAGTATCATAGTAAGATCATATTCATAATTCAAATTTAAATACATCGATATAGAATATGAAAAATGTACGACAGTTAAAGTATATTAAATTTAGAGGAGAATTCAAATCTGCTTTCAAAATTTAAATTGGAACATCCTATTGAGCGTAGTGATTAAAGTCACTGGCAGTATTTTTTTTAAAAAAATGTTTGTTATTGTATAAAATAACATTATGCATAGTGACTCGTGCATGCGCGTATAGGTAAAATTGCAGACTTACTATCCGGTCACTATAATTTTGTGGCATTTGTTTTTGTTCTTTTAACACTTTAAAGTTTAAACGAAATTTATTCAATACATATTAGAAACACTATATTTAATATTAGATATACAGATAATATGCTAAGTAATTTGTACGTAAAACAATTTTTTGTCTTTTCAACTACAATAAATTGTAAATTTTTAATATATAATTTAATAATTTTTTTCATTCTCGGATGAGCCGTAGTTTTCTTTAAATGAGCTCGCGGTGCCCTTAGGGCATCCGCGGTGCACAGGTTGGGAACCGCTGCTTTAAACACTTTATATATCTTTATATCTTGACGCTGCAGGTATATTAATATACCTATGTACAATTTTAAAAATACAAAATAAATTATTTTATTTTAATATTATATCATTATTCCAATATTATACAATTTTAAAAATACAAAATAATAATAAAGTTTTATAAATATGTTTAATAATACATAATTACATGGTTAAACATGTGATTTGATAATAATTTTTTAAAAAAACCTATAATAATAATAGGTAAAATGTAGGTGTTAGGTAAAATTAATTTAAAAAAAAATGAATCAATACAATTTTAAATAAAATGTTAATAATTTAAAATTGAAATTTATTTAAAAGAAATATTATGTGCGATTCCCTTTAAATACTCAATGCAATTTCTTATATTATATTCGCTTACTATTTGGACGATTTAGGTCAGTATATTTTTTTATTTTTTGGGGGACTCCCTCATCCAGCAGTTAGTTGTGCTATAAAAACACCGTAGGCTGTTTGAACTCTTCTCAAGCAATTTATAAATGTCCAAATTGTTGGGCTGTACACTTCCATTTCAATATTAATTATAATCTCCTATTTTCTATTTGCTTTACAGTATTGATACACTACACGTCTACACATTCATCGCTTTATCTTAACTGCTGTAGGTAGGTACCTACCTTTATCTTACCTATATAGTTGATTTTTACGTTACACAATAACAGCTATATTGACTATTGACGATTGTATTATGGTTATTTTCATAATTGTAATAAAAAAAAAACGCCACGCGAAATTTCCTCGCGCCAAAATGACCTGCAGCGCCAATGTGTCCTCACGCCGAAACGGTTGTGCCGAATGTCCTAGACCTTTCAGATGTCCAGTGGCGCCGTGGCGGCCTGGCCAGGTCGGTGAGATGGTGATCGCTGACTGGGCCCTCTTCTAAAAGGCCCCTTGAATGGAGCCGGATTATTAGGATTTGGGGGGAGGTTTAAAAAGACTATTTTTATAAAATATAATAATCCATACAATGTACCTTTTTTTTTTCTGTTTGAACCGACGACGCCACGGGAACTGCTTCCGCAATGCTTTCGCGACGCCACCATCATTTATTTGACATAAGCAAATAATATTATACATAAGGGAGACGTTGACGGTACAATCAGAACATAACAGAAATAATTATAACTCGTAATTTTTTCTGTTATGTAGAAAACCGAAAGGAGGCCTTAGTAGAGGGATTGTCCCGTACAATGTACCTACAACACGTCAATTATTACCTATTTTCAGTAATTTAAGATTCTTAATAAAAAAATTAGTAATCTTATGATTATATTGAATTGAGTACCTAATGAACTAATGACTTAATGTAAATTGTACAAGCAGAAAAAGTAGTGCCTTGATTTGAAATTTATGTCGATTGTCGGTTGATAAAAATAGTACCTACCTATTTCTCAATAAAATCGCTCGAGACGATCACACGACCACAATTATGTATTAAATAAATAACATTAAATATTTTAGTTATTACCCTTCGCTCGCGTGATTTATATCTTATTAAATAAATACTAGATAATTTTCGATGCCTAAATATAAAAATATTTTTCTTGATTTTATTTTATTAATCGTTATCGAAATGATGTGTTCACAAGTCGTGTTATATATTAGTGTTGAACACCGAGACGCCGACTGACTCGGGCCTAATAAAATTACAATCTAATCAGCTACAACGATACAATCTACAGGTCATATATTTAAATATTTATTATAATATTCAATCAGTTTAAGGGATTGGGAATATTGGATATTCGTACATTTTAAGTAAACAATAAAGAAAATAATGTAATTGGTTTAAATATATTATTATTATCAAGTATTATAAATTCGGCAACTTTCAACTAGTTTCATTGTTATGCAAATGTTACCGGATAAATATTAATACTATTAAATATTCATCCATGATCATAATTTGTGTTTAATTTAATTAATTGTCATGTGTTCAAATTTCATAAATATGTTCAAGGGCCCGTGTCTTTCTAATTGTTCCTAAATGGAGGGGCCCTTTTTTATTTAGCCGACCAAGTAGGTAATGTGTGCCCAGGCCGCAACTGCAGATGTCATTGCACCCATGTACTCTGTCTACGGAGTCGCTTTCTTTCTTTCTACGCATTATAATAAAAATGCATATACCATGTAATAATAAACCGACTTAGTCGTTTTATTTATTTCTCACAAAAACAATTACACACACAATAGTGGGTCTATGACATTCCAGCACCTGTACAGAGTACAGTGATATCAGGTATCATTTGGGTGCAATGACATCCGAGTATTATTAATGATGAAAAACGCTGACGCACGCGTTCAAAGCCACTTAGTGTGTAATGGACTTTAATTATAATATTTATATAATATTTAATATTTTACTTTTAATAATGGAATTATATTATACCTGCAGTGCACAAATATAATCGTAATTTAAAAACATTAGGAGTTAGCGGGGAATACGTTTAGGTCGAAACGGTGTGTTGTCGTAATATGCTGATATCACTGCGAATGGCGATTTTAATATTATTATAATTTATAATATGATACATTATGTCGTCCGTTGCAATATTACTTTTCATCTTTTATTATTCTTTCTTTGTGCATCATAATATGCAAAAAAGTTTTTCCCACGGTATAATATAGGCAGTAAACATAAATCGACAAAAAAAATTTTCGATTTTTTTATCCTACTTTTTGAGAATGATACATTTTAGTGTTACAACGATTCCGCCGAGGACAACGGGACAGAAAACTGAGAAAACCAAAAAGCGGGACATTATGTTCTTATATTATTTATACGATGACAATGTGGTGCATAACGTGCAGGGACTGTGGGACTCGAGATCACGATCCCGAATCTCGTACTACATTGACTGACGTAGCTGGGTATGCACTATACACTCTATTGCAGTATACAGTATAAAATTCTCATTAGATATTTTTAACAACAACTGACGATTAATTATTTAAATTAGTGGAAGATTTAAGGGGGTCGGAGCCGGTGCGTATTTTGGTACAAAAACATGTCTAACAGGAAATACTCTCACGCCCTGTCGCATTTCGTTTAATTTTTTTGTTATTTAAAATTAGAGAACATTGCGTAGGTCGAATCAAAGCCCGATTTCGAAAATAATAATTTTAGAAGCTGGAATATTCATTTGAATAATGCACAATATTTGTTCTTTTTCAAACGTATTTGTTACTACTATTTAAAGTAAAATAAAAATTGGAGATTTGA
>NW_021771269.1:14295-16429 GCF_005508785.2 Acyrthosiphon pisum | reverse complement strand
TCCGACCTGCAAAAACTTCTCACCTTTTAGATAAAAAAAAAAAATTACCAAACTCTGACATATCAACGAGGCGTGAGAGTTTTTCCTGTAGAAGCATTTTTGTTCATCAAAATATAGTGCTTCGGTAATAGTCATAGAAGTCTATCACTGACTGACTTGTGCATACGTGTGCATAAATATCTTTATGTGTGCGTGTAATACTATAGCTCACTCACACTAATATCGATTTACATATTCACACACACGTACGTTCCATGCGAGGCTGATACAAAATATGAATTGAATATTCTAAATTTTAATCCTTAATAAATGATCGGACCGGCACTCTTAAGCGCCAAAATGAGATAAGAAAAAAATGTATAATGCTAATGTATCATTGTTGGTTTGCCAGCCTAGGTTATTTTATAATATATTTATAATTTATATTGTTATTACCTATTAATACGGTAGGCAGTAGTCGGTAAGTTGAATTAATATTATTTGCATATCATTATATTTGTATATAATAATATAGGTACTTTAGAAGTTTGAAGTAGGTACCAACGAATAATGTTTTTAAATTAGAACAAAATAACTAAAATCGTGATTCTTGGTTATTTAATAAACAATTTCGTCCAAATTTGAACTTAAAATAACTATGAAAAACAATTTGCTTACCAGGGTTGTAAAATTAATTTTATCACACCGCTTGGGATTTGGGATGGTGGTGGTGAGTATATCGGTTTGGAATTCATTTCGATGAATCCACATCTTGCACATTCGGTAGTTTAAGAACTGTGTCTGTATGATTCCTATAGCCACTGTCGGCCTTGACATGGACGCGGCCGGGCCCCTCTGTTTTTTTTTTTGTTTTTTTATTGGGGGGAGGGGGGGCATAGTTTTGGGATTAAAGGGTAAAGAAAAATTGGATCAATAATCAGATGCTTACTTATTATCTATAGTGTGAGAGTAGTGCATACTAGTGCAAGTGTCAAATAACAAATTATAATAGTAACATTGTAACAAGTAGTAAGAGGTTTTTTGGAATAATTGCGCTACTGTAGGTTAAGTTAGGTTTTATCTCTCGCTTCAAAAACAATGGTTCGTACGACTGCGCGAGGGCCCCGCTTACCCGACCAGGCAGGCATTGGTACAAAAAGGTGGGGGCTTGGGGGATTTAGTCTCCCCATTTTTCTGCCAAGTCCCCCCTGTTCAAAAGTCAGTAATTAGTACTGGGCATATATAATTTTTAGAAAATATTATAGGAAGGCTTTAGCCCCCCCAAAATAATTTGTCAATTTGCGCGTATGCCTGCAGGAGCCCCGTTGTTGAATTCAGTGATCATGCAAATATTGCATATAAAAATATGTATGATATGTACTATGTTGTACAATACTATAAGTCTATATCTATTTATATAATATATTTTTTTATTTTTTTTTATTTTTACAAGATATTTACAATCTATTCAGAGAACAATAAGCAAATTGGATAAGAGTAATAAAAACATGAATAATATGACGGAAGAAGCCACCCAACGATGACACTACCTATTTTGATGATATAATATATAGATAATATATATAATAATTATGAAGATAAGACATTTACTAATTACTTTTGAAAGTTTACTTAAATAATATTATGCTTATGGCTTATGTATTTGTCTTCAAAGTTTAAATTCTGTAACAAAAATATAATTTTAGTTTTCATAATTTTGTTTCTATGTAAACTAATATTATTGATAATTATTATTTATTGTTTTGTAGTTTTCATATGTTTCAATAGTTTCATAGTTTATTATTAAACGAATTATTCCCTACGTCAGGGTTCGCGTTAATATTAGATATACATATATTGTAATTTAATGTTATTATTTATAAATTATAAAGAATGGCGTTTCGCAGCCCATAAGCAATAGTTATTTATAAAAATATTGTCGGCTGCATAATATTCAGCTATGATTAGTCAATACGACTGCAATGCTGTTGTAGTCGCGTTATGTCGATTGTATTTGCCGACACAGCAAACTAATTATAGGTATAGTTCGCGATATCTTTGGTGTTATACTGTAATTACTGTTGTATATATATATTGATTATTTCTTTATCGTGCTAAATTTGCGTAATTAATTTATACTTACTAAATTATATAA
>NW_021771269.1:12806-14195 GCF_005508785.2 Acyrthosiphon pisum | reverse complement strand
CAATGTATGAAAAAATTGAGTATTAAAACGGTCATTCTTACATTGCCCAAAATGTTCGGGCATTGTACACAGTGCCCGGACATTGTATAACAATGCCCAGGTTTCCTACTTTGCCCGTAACATATATATAAGTAAATATGTATATGAATATGAATGTAAACATTTCCAAAGTTGCAAATGGCGTCGGGCATCATAATTTAATAAAGTTGTTGTATATGGAGTCGGGTATCTAGTTATTATACATACCTGTGGTCGTACCTCACTAAAACTAAAGCACTAAGTTATCAGCTTAGACTATATGATTATACGGCTCTGTATGCGTGATACTATACAATAGAACAAAAACACATTTACACACTTTAAAAAAAAAACTTAACCGTAAAATCTATAATAAAGCAAATAAAACTCTCGTCTTAATACTACGGGAATTAATCTATGTAAATCTAACATTTTTTATTAGTAATGATTATATGATAATATTCCGTTTTTACAGGTCCCTGCCAAATCAATTTCGTTTTCTGCGGTGGCTGTGATCAGAGGCTATAGTGTCAATAAATTATTATGAAATTATATTAATACGAATTATTACGAATGTGATTTATTTCATAAAGAAGAAGAGATGTTGATTAATATTCTGTTAATATAAATAATTTATATAAATAATATTAATACTGCCTACTACTACTACTATTAATACTCAGTGAAACATTAATACACGAACCACACGATCTGTTGTCTCTGTATGCTCCGTGCTGTGTGTCCGTGTTCGTATAATATTATATACGCGGTTTCGCCACCTATAAAGTGCTGAAAATTGAATAGTATATTATAATCTGATTCCAAAAATATAAGCTCTGAAGTACCTTCATTTTGACTTAGTAGATATTTATATTAATTAGTATGTATACGTTGTGTATAGTAGTAATATAATTGACATTATGAATTGTGCCTAATATATAATATTATATTTTATAATAACATATAATGTACCCATAGCTAATATTGTAGTCGTCGTCCGTGGGCAGTGTTACTAATTTCACAGTACATACAAAATATTAATTTACGTACCTATAGTATTCAACCTAGTATAATATACAATATAATTATTACATATTGTGATATTGTGTGTATAGATTAATAAAATTCGTCTAAGACAGTTGTATACACAGACATACGCTGTAATTAAATGTTTACAATAATAATACTATAGGTTACATAATACTTCTATTATAAATTGTCGTGATTTTTTTCTTGCCACTAAAGCCGATCAGAAGTGACTATGTAGGTACCTATAAATTAACACAACAGCCAAAAATAAATCATGGAAATAGTAAAAATATCTAGATGCTCTCTCTCTCTACCTCTGTGTGTGTATCACCCTTCAGCCAT
>NW_021771269.1:4145-12706 GCF_005508785.2 Acyrthosiphon pisum | reverse complement strand
TACTACTATTAATACTACTACTATTAATACTCAGTGAAACATTAATACACGAACGACACGATCTGTTGTCTCTGTATGCTCCGTGCTGTGTATCCGTGTTCGTATAATATTATATACGCGGTTTCGCCACCTATAAAGTGTTGAAAATTGAATAGTATATTATAATCTGATTCCAAAAATATAAGCTCTGAAGTACCTTTATTATGGCTTAGTAGATATTTATATTACCTAATTAGTATGTATACGTTGTGTATAGTAGTAATATAATTGTGCCTAATATATTATATTATATTTTATAATAACATATAATGTACCCATAGCTAATATTGTAGTCGTCGTCCGTGGGCAGTGTTACTAATTTCACGGTACATACAAAATATTAATTCACGTACCTAGTATTCAACCTAGTATAATATACAATATAATTATTACATATTGTGATATTGTGTGTATAGATTAATAAAACTCGTCTAAGACAGTTGTATACGCAGACATACGTTGTAATTAAATGTTTACAATAATAATACTATGGGTTATATAATACTTCTTTTATAAATTATCGTGTTTTTTTCTGCCACTAAAGCCGATCAGAAGTAACTATGTAGGTACCTAAAAATTAACACAACAGCCAAAAATAAATCATGAAAAATGGAGAAATATCTAGATGCTCTCTCTCGCTTTACCTCTGTATGTGTATCACCAGCCCATCCCTTCAGCCATGTGTATATGACGCAAAACAGATTTTAAATTCTGAGTGGAACGATGAATGTATTGATTTTACAATGATGTGTGTTTTTTTTTTTTATTATTTTTTGTGTCAGAGTACACGATAAGTAGTCGAAATAATGATTCGATTTTCAACTTCAATATCTTGTTCGATGGGAAAGTGAATATTGTTGGTGCATTGGGGAGGTCCAAATATAAAATTCCCAGTAATTTTCAAAAGCGCCGTGAAAAACAAAAGAAAAATTAAGGGAAAACGGGAATTTTTACGCAAAATCAATTTTTTACAAAATCGACTTTTTTTAAGGTGTAAGTTTAAAACAAAAGACTGTAGATACATGCAATTCTCACCGGTTGTTTATATTTCCATTTTCAATACATGATAAAATGTTTAAAATATTTTGATTTGTTTTGAGCCGTTTACGGACATTTTCAGTTTCCAATTTAATTAGTTTTTTTTTCTATGAATGTCAATAAAACTTTATTTGTTGAGTAAAAATACTTGTTAATGTATTACAAGGCTCCTACTATATTGTTACAATGACATTTGAAAAATATTAAAAATCCTTAGTCACAGTTTTTTTTTATTAGCATTTAAAGTTCAAAAATTGACAATACAAAATCACGAAAATTAAAAAATTATTTTGAATCAAGAATTCGTAAAAATTTTTCTTTTTAAATCTAAGATTTTAAAATGTAACACAAGATTCCCTATAAGATTATCTACCTTCATAAAAATAGTGTCTACATAAGAAAGTCAAATTAAATTTTTATGAGCGTTTGAAATTCAACTTTTTACAACATTGGATATTCACTCGATTTCTCATATAGCGATTTTCTTATTTTGTTGTAATTCAAAAACGAATAACTGTAGATACTTGAAAATTTCACTGAATGTTTATTTGATCAATTTTTATACTTGATAACATTTTCAAAATATTTTGACTTGTTTTGAGCTGTTAACGGACAATTTCATATTTCAATTTTTTTATTTTTTGTTCTATCAATATCAAATATCAAAGTTTTATCTGTTGGGCCAAAAAATGTAAAAATTTAATACAAGGCTCCTGATATATTGTTTAAATAGCAGTTGAAAATATTAAAAATACATAAGCACAATTTTTTTTATAAGCATTCAAAGGTTTATAGACAAAATTTATCAAATTTAAAATAATTATTTGAATAATTATTTTGTAGTCAAAAATTTATAAAATATTTAACTTTTATGTCTAAAGATTTTATAAACTTAATTAGTTGTCACGTGAATAGTGTTTTTTTCGATTTATCTATTTATCTATCGTTTTAAGTGAGCCTTTTAAACAAACTTTTCTATACCATAGTAATTAATATGTAGTTTTTATGTAATTCTCAATTACATTTTATGTGATTTTTAAATAACTGATTTAATTGTATTTTTTTACGTTAAGTGTAGACACATAAAACAGTATACAATAGCCTCTCGGGGCTCCTCTACAAGCCAGCCATATCAGGCGATAACTTTACGGAACATAATAACGCCATGGATAGTATTTTACTTCCACAAATGCAAACAGTAGGTTCTGACAATATCGAAGGAGTCTATTTTTTCTATGACAAACATTGATACCGAGCTACTTCTGTTTTGAGGTGAGTAGTTTTAATTTGGTAACTAAATTTGGTCTTATATATAGTCACTTGTACGGACAGAATACTTAAAATATTATCAAGTACCTATGCCCGGACGCCGAAAATACTTCGTGTAAATTGTGTATGTGCTGTAGGTAGTGGTGTTGGTACTTCAATCAGCAGCGGACCGCTGGGTTGCCATGCAAATACCGACGATTTGCGATACGAATATAATGTGTAGCCGTGTAGGTATGTGTAATGTGTATAATATATACCTACATCTATATATGTCGGCGCGTACTTAATACTGATATGGACAAATAGGTAATTCTGATAAATAAATTATATCTCAAATAGGATAAAATTGTGTAATATTACTCTAATATGAAATAATAAATTATACAATAACATTAATTAATCGACGTAAAAATCAGTCAATAATAACAAGACGTCTAACTTATAGACTCTTATTATTTACATACAACAATAATAAAAGTTTAGACAAAATAATATATATAAATCACTGGCTATTCGAACCAGACTATATCTAAAATAATAATATAAAATAATATAATAATAATATAATATATATTAAATATAACCCTTATGCAAAACAATAGTAAATAATGTAACAATACAAAATATGATTTCAATGGAAATCGCACTTACGAAAATATTATAACATAATTAATTGAAATAACCCGACGATTGTTATATCAATATAATTATTTAGTTACAATATAACTGATAAATTTTAATTTTTTTGGTGTGATCCATATAATATGTAAAATCATATCAAATCAAAAAATATAATGAAATTGAAAAGACATTTTTTGTGTTGAAAATCTTAACTAGTCTTTTATCTTAACTTATAATAATAAAATATATAATAATAAATAATATTATCATTACAAAATGCTACCTGGGATATATTATATACGTTCAAGTCTATTATAACAATATCACCTAGTTATAATCAATTCTTAATCCTTTAACGGGCAATAGTTTCCCACCTTGGGAACACTATTACCGCGTAGCCGGGTTAAGACATCGTTTATTGATGCAAATTAAAATATAGAAATATATAAATAAATACAAATGCGTCCGTCGGAACTAACGACCCGTAACTGGTGCTCATCCATCCAACGATTTCATAATATTTTTTTATATCGTTATTATTATATTTTGTTCTGTAATCCACGAGTCCTCGGGCCACCAGGGCGATGTTGCGCGCGGCGTTGACGTCTCGATTCCAAGTGATTCCACATTTTGGGTATAACTGGAACCTGTGATCGTGGAGTCTGTGTCGCGGTCCGCGTCAGACTTTGGTTTTTCGTATTTTGGCGGTAGAACCATGCGCTCCGGCGCACCTCGAACAGCATTGCGTAGTCATGTATTCGTCCGTGTCCACGGTCTGGCAACGATCGCGCCGGCGGTGGAAAGCTCGACGCAACGAACATATATGTATACCGCAGGTTTTCGATTGCCTCCATAGCTCAACGATCCATCTCCGAAACACACCAATATCGGTAGCTTAGTTTTAAACATTTCCCACAGGCGTTCGACCAGTCGGTTTTCGCCGCTCCACTTGCACGTTTTGGCGTCCCACGAAAATTTGACGAGTTGGTGTCTCGAATACGTCAAATGCGACCGTTCGTGATGAACGAGTCGGTAAGTCGTATACGCCAGACTGTCAACATAATCCAAACAGCATATTTTGACGACGTTTTATTGATTTTTTGATAATCCAACAACGCGCGTTCCTGCGGGCCGACGATTTTTTTGCGTCTACGTTTCACGACGCGTGTTCTGATATTAATTTTGAAAGCAGTTTTGAATTCTTCACTAAATTCTCTATGCTTTGACAATTACATTTTTCTGATTTTTATTTTTTTTTTTTTACTAAATAATGTACTTATTGTCAAAAAGAGTATCATAGTAAGATCATATTCATAATTCAAATTTAAATACCTACATTGATATAGAATATGAAAAATGTATGACAGTTAAAGTATATTAAATTTAGAGGAGAATTCAAATCTGCTTTCAAAATTTAAATTGGAACATCCTATTGAGCGTAGTGATTAAAGTCACTGGCAGTATTTTTTTAAAAAAAATGTTTGTTATTGTATAAAATAACATTATGCATAGTGACTCGTGCATGCGCGTATAGGTAAAATTGCAGACTTACTATCCGGTCACTATAATTGTGTGGCATTTGTTTTTGTTCTTTTAACACTTTAAAGTTTAAACGAAATTTATTCGATACATATTAGAAACACTATATTTAATATTAGATATACAGATAATATGCTAAGTAATTTGTACGTAAAACAATTTTTTGTCTTTTCAACTACAATAAATTGTAAATTTTTAATATATAATTTAATAATTTTTTTCATTCTCGGATGAGCCGTAGTTATCTCTTTAAATGAGCTCGCGGTGCCCTTATTAGGGCATCCGCGGTGCACAGGTTGGGAACCGTGGTGCACAGGTTGGGAACCGCTGCTTTAAACACTTTATATCTTTATATCTTGACGCTGCAGGTATATTAATATACCTATGTACAATTTTAAAAATACAAAATAAATAATTTTATTTTAATATTATATCATTATTCCAATATTATACAATTTTAAAAATACAAAATAATAATAAAGTTTTATAAATATATGTTAAATAATACATAATTACATGGTTAAACATGTGATTTGATAATAATTTTTAAAAAAAACCTATAATAATAGGTAAAATGTAGGTGTTAGGTAAAATTAATTAAAAAAAAAATGAATCAATACAATTTTAAATAAAATGTTAATAATTTAAAATTGAAATTTATTTAAAAGAAATATTATGTGCGATTCCCTTTAAATACTCAATGCAATTTCTTATATTATATTCGCTTACCTACTATTTAGACGATTTAGGTCAGTATATTTTTTTATTTTTTGGGGGACTCCCTCATCCAGCAGTTAGTTGTGTTATAAAAACACCGTAGGCTGTTTGAACTCTTCTCAAGCAATTTATAAATGTCCAAATTGTTGGGCTGTACACTTCCATTTCAATATTAATTATAATCTCCTATTTTCTATTTGCTTTACAGTATTGATACACTACACGTCTACACATTCATCGCTTTATCTTAACTGCTGTAGGTACCTACCTTTATCTTACCTATATAGTTGATTTTTACGTTACACGATAACAGCTATATTGACTATTGACGATTGTATTATGGTTATTTTCATAATTGTAATAAAAAAAAAACGCCACGTGAAATTTCCTCGCGCCAAAATGACCTGCAGCGCCAATATGTCCTCACGCCGAAACGGTTGTGCCGAATGTCCTAGACCTTTCAGATGTCCAGTGGCGCCGTGGCGGCCTGGCCAGGTCGGTGAGATGGTGATCGCTGACTGGGCCCTCTTCTAAAAGGCCCCTTGAATGGAGCCGGATTATTAGGATTTGGGGGGGAGGTTTAAAAAGACTATTTTTATAAAATATAATAATCCATACAATGTACCTTTTTTTTTTCTGTTTGAACCGACGACGCCACGGGAACTGCTTCCGCAATGCTTCCGCGACGCCACCATCATTTATTTGACATAAGCAAATAATATTATACATAAGGGAGACGTTGACGGTACAATCAGAACATAACAGAAATAATTATAACTCGTAATTTTTTCTGTTATGTAGAAAACCGAAAGGAGGCCTTAGTAGAGGGATTGTCCCGTACAATGTACCTACAACACGTCAATTATTACCTATTTTCAGTAATTTAAGATTCTTAATAAAAAAATTAGTAATCTTATGATTATATTGAATTGAGTACCTAATGAACTAATGACTTAATGTAAATTGTACAAGCAGAAAACGTAGTGCCTTGATTTGAAATTTATGTCGATTGTCGGTTGATAAAAATAGTACCTACCTATTTCTCAATAAAATCGCTCGAGACGATCACACGACCACAATTATGTATTAAATAAATAACATTAAATATTTTAGTTATTACCCTTCGCTCGCGTGATTTATATCTTATTAAATAAATACTAGATAATGTTCGATGCCTAAATATAAAAATATTTTTCTTGATTTTATTTTATTAATCGTTATCGAAATGATGTGTTCACAAGTCGTGGTATATATTAGTGTTGAACACCGAGACGCCGACTGACTCGGGCCTAATAAAATTACAATCTAATCAGCTACAACGATACAATCTACAGGTCATATATTTAAATATTTATTATAATATTCAATCAGTTTAAGGGATTGGGAATATTGGGTATTCGTACATTTTAAGTAAACAATAAAGAAAATAATGTAATTGGTATAAATATATTATTATTATCAAGTATTATAAATCGGCAGCTTACAACTAGTTTCATTGTTATGCATATCGCATATGTTACCGGATAAATATTAATACTATTAAATATTCATCCATGATCATAATTTGTGTTTAATTTAATTAATTGTCATGTGTTCAAATTTCATAAATATATTTTAATTATTTACCTTTTTACTATAGCCAAATAGGCAATCCTTATAATAAATTTATTGAAAAAATATGTTCAAGGGCCCGTGTCTTTCTAATTGTTCCTAAATGGAGGGGCCCTTTTTTATTTAGCCGACCAAGTAGGTAATGTGTGCCCAGGCCGCAACTGCAGATGTCATTGCACCCATGTACTCTGTCTACGGAGTCGCTTTCTTTCTTTCTACGCATTATAATAAAAATGCATATACCATGTAATAATAAACCGACTTAGTCGTTTTATTTATTTCTCACAAAAACAATTACACACACAATAGTGGGTCTATGACATTCCAGCACCTGTACAGAGTACAGTGATATCAGGTATCATTTGGGTGCAATGACATCCGAGTATTATTAATGATGAAAAACGCTGACGCACGCGTTTAAAGCCACTTAGTGTGTAATGGACTTTAATTATAATATTTATATAATATTTAATATTTTACTTTTAATAATGAAATTATATTATACCTGCAGTGCACAAATATAATCGTAATTTAAAAACATTAGGAGTTAGCGGGGAAGGGGCTAATACGTTTAGGTCGAAACGGTGTGTTGTCGTAATATGCTGATATCACTGCGAATGGCGATTTTAATATTATTATAATTTATAATATGATACATTATGTCGTCCGTTGCAATATTACTTTTCATCTTTTATTATTCTTTCTTTGTGCATCATAATATGCAAAAAAGTTTTTCCCACGGTATAATATAGGCAGTAATGTAGCATTTTTGTTCATCAAAATATAGTGCTTCGGTAATAGTCATAGAAGTCTATCACTGACTGACTTGTGCATACGTGTGCATAAATATCTTTATGTGTGCGTGTAATAGTATAGCTCACTCACACTAATATCGATTTACATAATCACACACACGTACGTTCCATGCGTGGCTGATACAAAATATGAATTGAATATTCTAAATTTTAATCCTTAATAAATGACCGGACCGGCACCCTTAAGCGCCAAAATGAGATAAGAAAAAAATGTATAATGCTAATGTATCATTGTTGGTTTGCCAGCCTAGGTTATTTTATAATATATTTATAGTTTATATTGTTATTACCTATTAATACGGTAGTCAGTAGTCGGTAAGTTGAATTAATATTATTTGCATATCATTATATTTGTATATAATAATATAGGTACTTTAGAAGTTTGAAGTAGGTACCAACGAATAATGTTTTTAAATTAGAACAAAATAACTAAAATCGTGATTCTTGGTTATTTAATAAACAATTTCATCCAAATTTGAACTTAAAATAACTATGAAAAACAATTTGCTTACCAGGGTTGTAAAATTAATTTTATCACACCGCTTGGGATTTGGGATGGTGGTGGTGAGTATATCGGTTTGGAATTCATTTCGATGAATCCACATCTTGCACATTCGGTAGTTTAAGAACTGTGTCTGTATGATTCCTATAGCCACTGTCGGCCTTGACATGGTCGCTAGGCCGCGGACGCGGCCGGGCCCCTCTGTTTTTTTTTTGTTTTTTTATTGGGGGGAGGGGGGGCATAGTTTTGGGATTAAAGGGTAAAGAAAAATTGGATCAATAATCAGATGCTTACTTATTATCTATAGTGTGAGAGTAGTGCATACTAGTGCAAGTGTCAAATAACAAATTATAATAGTAACATTGTAACAAGTAGTAAGAGGTTTTTTGGAATAATTGCGCTACTATAGG